>NC_088299.1:3845600-4145600 GCF_032854445.1 Liolophura sinensis
CTCAACCTGTGCTTAATTCTTGCTCAAGCCAGGGCTACATCAATACAAACAATAAAACCAGTAAATGGTACCGAAAAAGACTCATAATCATGAACCCAATTCCTCTAAAAATAGTAATGCCAAAAATAGTCCAAAAATAACCTCAAAATAATAATAATAATAATAATAATAATAATAATAATAATAATAATAATAACAACAAATCTAGTGGCCCCACAAAGTCTCCACTTTAAGGGGCATTTAGGATACTGTCCAAACTTTTAATAAGTTTGGATCGTTCGATGACTTGGTCCTTCAATATCAGATGTGGATGTGATGGATACACCCCCCTCACCCAGGAGATCTTCCAGCCGATCTCCAAGGAAATTGTTGTCCGCGGTCCAAACATAAAGAATAAATCTTCTATACGCCTCCATCCGCAATATCTTATATATGACATAATTAGTGGAATTGTCTAGGCCTTAAGGTAAAGTTTATTGAAATAACATAACTAGTCTAATCATTAAACGCTATTGCCCTTTTTCTTCAAGAAACTAACTTAAAGATATCTGGCAAAGATAAAATAACTCTTAAAAATATTCACTCTATAGTACCTAGTGTAGTGAAGAGAGAGCTAGTGGTGGCTCCTCTATCTTAATCCATAATAACATTATACATAGTCCTGTCGTTCTGAAAAACAGAGCTTCGGTGTGGGAAGTCCAGCATTTGAAAGATGGTGATAATATATTAACTTCCCCATCTAATATAACTAATAATCAAGCTGAATCAATTTCAAAGAAATCTTCTTTTGAGAATTATACTTCGGAGTTCCAGCATATTAAAAACCAGAAGGAGAAAATTAAATTGCCCTTTTCTTCCAAAAACTTAGAAGAATATAATCATCCATTTGAAATCGATGAACTAAAAACTGCATTAAACAAGGTACATGATATTTGGTGGGGTCCTGATAGTGTTTATTATAAGTTTCTGAACCGCCTGAGACACTTGAGACTGTTAGGCTTGTTTAATGCTATTTGAATAACTTGTAATTTCCCACTCTTGTGGAGGGAGGCGTGTACTATTCCAGTTCCCAAACCGGGTAAGGATCATACTAATCCGTCTAATTACCGTCTCATAACTCTTACCTGCTGCGCCTGTAAAACTATGGAACGGATTGGTAAATGTTAGACGTGCTTGGTTTCTTTAAACCAGCCAAGTCACTATCTCATATACAATGTGGTTTTCATCAAGGTACATCCACTTTTTCGATTTCAAACCCTTGTAAGTAGTGGTTTTATTATAATGAACATGTGGTGTCGATATTTTTTTACCTTGAAAAGGCCTGCAACACCACATGGAAATATGGTATTTTGAAAGGACCTGTCAGACATTAGGCTTAAAGGACGTTTACCATTACTTATATCTGAATTTTTATCTGATCGTCAATTTAAGGTACGGTTTGAAT
Organism: Liolophura sinensis; assembly: GCF_032854445.1. NCBI lineage: Eukaryota > Metazoa > Mollusca > Polyplacophora > Chitonida > Chitonidae > Liolophura > Liolophura sinensis. The sequence goes on from NC_088299.1 coordinate 3,847,045, forward strand.
TCCACTCTTACGGACTCTAATGAGGAAGAAATGGGTGTTCCTCAGGGCAGCAATTTATCACTAACTCCGTCTAGCATCAAAATAAATAGCCTTAGCCAAAACTTTGACATCGGGTACAGAGGGTTCTTTATATGTAGATGGTTTTCTTGTATTTATTTTTTTTAGTTGATTGGTGTTTTAGGCCGTGCTCAAGAATATTCCACTTATACGACGGCGGCCGGCATTATGGTGGGAAGAAACCCAAGACCTTCCGCGGGTTACTGGCACACCTTCCCACTTCGGCCGGACGGGAAGCCAACATGAGTTGAACTTGAACTCACGGCGACCGCAATGGTGAGAGACTCCTGGGTCATTTCGCTGTGTTAGCGCGCTAACCAACTGAACGACGGAGGCCCGGTTTTCTTATATGTACCGCGCCTAAAAATATGAATAATATCGAACGTCAGTTGCAGCTTTGTCTTAATAAAATCGACAAATTGCCTACTGACAACGCTTTAGATTTTCCACGTCCTAAAACCATAGATATTCAATTTTCTAATAAACGGAAACTTCATCTTGACCTTGAGCTTAAATTTTATGGTAAACAGCTAACATCGTTGGAGAAACTAAATTTTTGAGTATAATATTCGCTAGTAAATTACTTTTTATACCCCATATTAAAATCCTTACGCTAAATGTACGAAGGCTCTGGATATAATTTATTTATTTATTTGATTGGTGTTTTACGCCGTACTCAAGAATATTTCACTATACGACGGCGGCCCAACATTATGGTGGGAGGAAACCCGGCAGAGCCCGGGGAAACCCACGACAATCCGCAGGTTGTTGGCGGGACCTTCCCATTTACGGCCGGAGGAAGTAAGCTCGTGTCTAGCACTGATTGTGGTGCTGGCTGGTCTGTTTTACTCAACCTACATCGTGCTCTGAGGAGATCTAAGGTGGAATATGGGTTCATAATTTAAGGTTCCGCTAGGAAATCGTACCTTAAAATGTTGGTGCTTGCCCACCACCAGGCTGTGAGTCTCAGCTTTGGTGCTTTTAGAGCCTCACCAGTAGAGAGTTTATACGTAGAGGTAAACTGACCTTCTTTATATAACGTCAGAAAACTAAGCCTTCAATATGCTTCAAAGCGTATCCAACAAACCCCTGCCTACGACTGTGTTTTCAATTCTTCATGTGTAGATTAAATTCAATAAAAGTCCCAGTAAGATCCCTTCGTTTGGTTTTCGTATACGGGGCCATCTTGTGGAAGCTTACATCAAGCTAGAGGAAATAGCTCCTACGTCTTTTCCGGAGTCTCCTCCCTGGCTTTTTCCACAACCTAAACTGATATTTGATTTACGTCAATATAATAAAAGCAATACAAATCCTCTTATAAATTGGCAGCATTTTGATGAAATTAAGGCTAACTATGCGGATTATAAGTTATAAATACTGATGGGTCAAAAGATGGAGACGGGTTTGCTTCTGTGGCTGTCTTTGAACAGCAAGCCTCTTCTTTTCGTCTGCCATCCTCTTCTTCAGTCTTCTCCGCTGAGGTAAGGGCTATACTCGTGGCGTTATCACATGCTACTTCTGGGTATGCCCAGAGGGCAGTGACATGTTGTGACTCGCTATTTTGCATTTTGGAAATACAGAATAAGAAATTTAAAAACCCGCTCATTCTTGAAATTTAGCCTTACATAGAAAACTAATTAAAAGGGGTAAAGGTATTATATTCTGTTGGATACCGAGCCATATGGTATCCATGGAAACAGACGGGAAGGTAAAAGCTGCCCTTAAAAGGTTAAACTCCCTTTTACGGATTTTCGTTCCAATACTCTTACATATATTCGGTCCCATTTGGCAGGGTGAATAGGACCTTCAGGTCCATAATAAATTGCATAGTGTTCGCCCTGTTTATTGGCTGTAATTTGCATACTCAGGGTTTGTCTCAAAGAGACCAAGTAGTTTTAACGAGGTGTCGGGCATTCTCCTCTATTTCACAATTTTATTCTTGATGGGGGCCCTGCCCAAGAGTGTGTTTGATGTGATGCTGTATGTGTCATCAAACATATCCTAATTGACTGAGTAGACTTTGCCCACGTTCGACAATAAGCCATTATCATTCATTCATTCATTCATTCATTTATTCCAATGACAGAGATTATTAAGAACTAGTTGCGATTACCTCATTGATGACATAGATGTAAATCGCTTCGCCAAAAAACAAGTTCCATCCATTTTGTTGCAAGCAAAATAGTTATTGTTTTCCATGTTTATAACATAAAATATTAAGAAATTGGTTATTCTGCGCCAAAAACAGAGTGATTTCTGATTGAACGTTCATGCGCTCCCAAATGTCCTCGATCTTGTTTTCAAACATTGCAAGTAATTTTACATGTCTGCATTATGTCGGGTGATGTCTAAGATTTTTCTACAGCACTGTAATAAGAACGGATTAAGACTGGAGGAAAAATGTCCAGTTAAACTGGAAGAATGGGAAGGAGGTATGACACAGGACTGGAGGGGATAAGTGACGGTACAGAATAATTTATAGATCACCGTCCCATTAGCCTTCTTCTGTACATCACTAAGCGCATGGGAATGCCCAAATATACGGCTTTACTCCAAGTTTACATGGCTGACAGATTACCCCGGTGGTCTGGACCAACATAAACAATAGTTATGTTATCTGTAGTCGAATGGCACTTTACCTACTTTTACCTGGTTTGAAATAAACGTTAAAGGTAACTTTGTTCTGGATTTTAAATTTAACTTATCATTGTTTCGTTTTCTCTTTTAAACATAGTGTAAAATAAACCTATAGATGGGGGATTCTGCAGCAATGTCGCCAGAAACAGTTGAACTGTTATTACAGTTAACAGTTAAGCAAATGACACTAGTAAATGACATTTTAGGCCCTCAAACAGTAAAACAATATATAAAAGTCAAATTTCTTGACACCAGTTTCATTACTGAGATAAGCACCATAGTCTCTAATAAATAAACAAATATATATATATATACGCAAGTTAAGACTGATAATCAACACTAGAACAAATACGAATAATACCTAAAATAAAAAAAAAATACGTAACAACTCAAAGAAAAATGAGTTTAAATTAAAAAGCTACAGACGTTTAGCACATTATATTTCATGTTTAAAATTATTTATTTAGATTTACATATTTAATTATTTCATTTCTATATGCATGCCGTATATAAAGTACAGATCTTTACACGATATGAGTGGAAGACAAGTGGTCTTCAACGAACACCAACCTGCAGGAACGGTCAGACAAGCGTCGTCGATCTCTGGTTGTCACCAAGGAAAAGCGCATGTTAAAACATTTAACTAGAACATTGGAGGTAAGGCTGTCAGATAACTAAAACACAGAATCAAGTGGAATTCAAGTGTTGGATATGTCCCATGTCATCCAGTAGAGAGAGGTGGGCAGTTTTCAGATAACTGTATGTGTCAAACCCCATGATCGAGGTGTCACAGAAGAAACAATATATGTAGCACTGAATGCGTAAAATACCTAGATCAGCGAAATGTTGAAAGAGGTTTTTTCTTCCAGTTGTTCAATGGAAAGTTTGTTTGGCTTATTTAAACGTTAGTTCAAAAGCATATATAGATTTGTTTTAAACGTAGTTTTATTGAAAAAGTACAGAGTAAGCCAAATGCTTGTAAGATGTATAAGGTATGAAACTATACAGACATGTTTTCGTGGATATATAAAGAAAAAACAAATATACAATACTTATTTTGCAGAAATTACAATATATAAGAGAATAAAAACATTGTCATAAGGTAATGAAAAAACATTGCGCATATAAATTTTAAATTAATTGAAGATTCAAAAGTATATGGATTCACCAATCAGTAATTAATAAATAATTATTTGTACAGAAATTATAATCGTGTTTATAGTGGCTATCATTATAATATTGTGCATAAAAGGTCGAGTATTAAACTTAAGGTGAAACGGTTTAATCTTCCCGAAGAATAGAGATAAACATGTTATTCGGATCTCTGGACTCAACATTTTTCTCTATCGACCCACAGGATCTCACTCTTAAGTGTTCAACACCTTCATCCAAGGCTGTTTGACATACTGACCCAAGAACTGATGGTGAGTTTAATTGCCCAGCTGTGCCTAACGAGCTAAAGCAGGAAATCCTGTTGAAATTTACGGGACGGTAGTCCAACGGCGAAGATTGAGATAGTATACTTCTCGGCAAGAAAGAAGATCGATTCAGTTGGTGACTTAGGCCACAAAGATAATCCTCTGGCGGAGGGAGGGTTTCTCTTCAAAATACACTGGACAAAAAAACAGTCATTGGAGTTCAGTTTCCACACTTTATCAGAATATGACCTCGACTGGAGAAAGGAGACGGAGCAGGCTATGAAGCATAGACTCAATGTCTTATAATTAATAAAACGTCACTGTGAGTCAGCGAAAGAAGAGTAAATACATTGCAATTCAGCGTCAGATGACAATTAGGAATATTGGTATCTGATGACAATTAGGAATATTGGTATCTGATGACAATTATGGAAAAAATATTAGCCGACCATATGAAACATTCAGGAGTTTGTGCTTCCGTTTGGCAGACAGTGGGAGCAATGTAAGCCTATTGTCTTACCAAAATGACGTTCAACATAATCCATTGACATAAGAAAGTACGAAATTACGAGATCAATAAACTCTATGTGCAATTCTCTTCGGTATATCGCTATCAATGTAAGGATAACTAACAACTTTAGAATTGAAACTATAAATATTGACAAACATAGGGGAAGTCTAAGTACTACACGCTTAATGGGAAGTAAGATTTTAACACTTTCTCTAGTTCCGTTTAAATCGGGAGAAAATGAATCTATTTCTTATGGAACCTTTTCTAATCATATTGTGGTCTTTTGGGGACTATATGTGACAATTTACAGTTCAAAAATTATTATAAGTTAAGGCAGGCTTAAATATTAACATAATAGGCCTGTTAATATATATAGGGCTCGGCCTAATACAAAACTAATGTGACTTTAGTCCAGACTAAAGTTCATTCTGGGTTTAAGTGCTTAATAAAATTTTAAACGACTTGTTCTAGACGGAGACAGGCATTTCCCTACATCCTGACGCCCTCAGGGTCTCAGCTGTGATGATAAGAAACCTGGCATTGAAGAAAAAATGGATGTTTACAGCTAAAGGGAATAATGAAGAAGAATTAACCTTTGTAACAAAAGTACTTTGCGTTGACCAGTCAGACAGCAGAGAGAACCCACTGTATAGAGAGGTCATGACGAGATTCTTGCCACTCATTTCTGTTTTGGATTCTGATGATATTAAGAAAGTTCACTTACTTACATAACTCGGGTTATTAACATGCAAATTGGAAAGATAATTATTTGTAATGTTGCTTAAAGATTTTGATGGGTAAAGCTTAAAAGGGAAATTGGTGCAAGGAGCTGTGCACCTCAAGAAGGAACACTTTTTTTAACTCGGACAGCCAGCTGCTGATACCCTTGTAAAGTGACTATTTTTTAACGCTGTATAATTTACATTAATTCGAAATCCCGTTTAAAAAGGCCGCTTTATCTGTGACTTCGTTGACCCACAATACACATCTCAAGAAAGTTTCGTCCATATCGATCAAAGAAATCTTGGAATGGACCTCTTTGGACTTTGGAATCAGGCGTATTCTGTAGACGAATAAAAGCATAATATAATTTAAACCGATATAACAACCGTAAAGGTATGATAAGCTTTTGCCCTTTGCCAAGTGCAAGTATACTGCTTTCCAGGTATGCATCGTTGACAAAAAAATAGTCATAAAGTATAGGTACGTCTACCGTCTGATAAAATAATTATGTCGAGCGTTCACGACATAACCCATAATTTAAAAGGTCTTCTTCTTATTATATTTAGACTAAGGCGGTACAAATCTCAGTGACGGGAGCATGTAATGTTTGAGGGGGGGGGGGGGGTATTCTGCCTACTGAATTTATTTATTTTATTGGTGTTTAACGCTGTACTCTAGAATACTTCCCTTATACGACGACGGCCAGCATTATGATGGGAGAAGATTCTGCCTACTGAATGATCCAGTCGAGTTATGACATAGTTAAACTGCAGTTGACAAGTTGACAAGAGAGCTCGCTGCACTTGTACTTGATGAGATCCAATACGTTTGTTGTTGTGTTCTCTGAGTTAACACATAACAAGGAAAACCTTTTGCTTAACAGCCGATGGCTAGTTGTTGTCTGTGATGTGTAGAGATGGCAGCTCTCAACCTCTCCAGAGGGAAGATTGAATAGAAAAGGGTGACAACTCTGGGACTGTAATCCATTAGACGCCCATGAAACAAGTAGGCTACCGAGAAAAGTCTTTCTGGGTTTCGTCAACACAAGTTCAGATACAATACATCGTAAAACAGAAGGCAAAACTGATGCAATGGCTACTTTCTGTAATAATGACAACAGATCTACATTCTACTGAAAAGTTCAATTTTTGCTTTTATTATACATATGGTTTGGTGTACTGAATACGTAAGAACACCGGTTTGTTCACGTGATCGTTTTATGGGGCCACAGCCATTCCATTAGAGGTCAGATTGTGTTCAGAGCAGGACCTGAAGCACCCATCAATATTTGTACTGGCGTAGCCATGGACACACGGGATTAGTTCCTTTTATATAATTACCATCGTGAGATCGAATAAATCTATGGGCGGTTTGGCTACATTGTAGTGACTACCTTCACTGACTTACGTTGAATTCTTAATGTTACGACACATTCTTAAGATCTGTGGAGGAGAAAAATATTCAATTAATGAGTAAGATACAAACATAAATTATCCAAAAAGCCGAAAAGTTGAAACAATGCTAAACTATTATGACCGAAGTGCATACTTAAATATGAAACCATAAATATTTTTCAGCAAAATATAGCTGCACGACGCCATCTGTAAAATGATTACCTTGCCTGTTTCAAAAATTCACAAATGTAGTTAAACATGGTCTTCTCCACGGTGTTTGGTCTTTGCCTTTTAGAGCAGTTCCTTGGTTTCAGTGTTGCTGTCTTAAACCGGAAATAGCTAAGCGAGAAACTTAGTGCATCACGCGAAAAGCGGAAGTTCATTGGTATGCTTCCTTTGTGAGTAGTGAAGGAATGAGGAATTGGTCAGTGGCTTTTATATTTAAATGAGTTTCTTTTCAAAAGACTACTGTCATCACGAGGATTAAGCTTTTGGTGGACCTTTTCAGGGTAATGTGAGAATCGTACACTGTAACAAATTAAACTGTAATTTCACAGTGAAAGGTGATCGCAATTTTGTGACCGGTTCTTTTCGCTGTGCTGTTTATTATTACACCCAAAATAGTAGTATAGTAGTATATTTCCACATATACTATAGTAAATAATTAGATCACTCCATTGCAAATTAACAAAATCTACATATCTACCAAGAAAACTAGTGCACATTTACAACAAAATGCACTGCAAATTTACAGCCTGAAGCACTGTATATTGCGCAGGAAAATGCTGGAAAATATTTACAACATGATTTACTGTAACAATATACAGTGCTTCAGGCTGTAAATTTGCATTCAATTCTTACAGTGTAGCTTTGGGATTAGCATGGTATGAATTCGAATGACGCTAAAATGGAGACCACCTTTCCGCCCCAAAACCGACAATTGAAGACGTTCAGGGCAAGGATACGTCTATCCGAATCAATCCACGATCGCCAACGGCTAACTGAACTTGGCGCTCTTCGGATCCATGCCAATCATCGATAATGCCACAATGAAGTTAATTGCCTTTAATCCGTTTACAAAAATAACTGAATCGTTTGGGTTTTAATTAATTGTGGAAATGGCCGGGCGGTATGTGTTACCGCCATCCATCAGGGCTGATCGGAGTCCATATGGAACACTGACAAGTCGACCGGTTTTTTTACACAGCAATGACCAAGACTTGTATGCGTGTACGAACTGGACAAATTCCCAGCAAATCCGTAATGGCGACTATCACTGTAATTTAACAGGACGACCACCATAGCATCTGAGCCAAACCACCCGAAGTACTTGAAGAAATTCGATCACTGGAAATGGTTCCAGAGACCGGATAGGCTTACACGTTATCATATGATACCCTGGATACAATTAAAGTAAGTCAATTCGCATTTGCTCTACATTCCTTTGGGGAGTGGATATTTCTCTAAGGTCCAGTAGATATGAACGCTCTTAATGATATCGGTGATGACAACAGAAAGTGACTCATTCATTGTGAAACATTCATTGTATACAGTTTTGCATTGGTGCACATACAGTGTAGAACTGAGACAGTTTCATAGGCTCTTGCCATAAACTTTCGCACGGTGCGATTTGGCACATCGAATGAAAACGGGACGAGCGCCATTCCATGCAATCTGTAACTTTTGACTGAAATCGATCTTGCTGAGTTTTGCAGCAAACCGTGTGAACATGGCTTTAGCCTACTGTCGTCTTAAGTAGCATAATGGTTTAGTGCACTGATCGGCTCAGTAGGTGGCCTATTATTACTTCAGTTCATGAAGTGGCGATCTAGACATACACTCAAAAAAGTAATCTGTTAATTTAAACAGAAAGTCTGTTGCCTGAGTGATGCTAGAATTTATTCTGTTATTATAACATAATATACCGTCATATTCAACATAGTATTCTGTTAGTCTAATTGAATCTTTATGTTGAATTAACAGAATATGTGTTATATTTAATAGCAGAATATATTCTAGCATCTCTCACACCACAGATTTTCTGTTTAAATGAACAAATTAATTTTGTGAAAAGTAGTCATTCTTGCACATTAACAAAAAGTTTGGAGATGGTCGTGTTAAATGCAGATAGACAAGACAATTTCTGACTAACTTTTTAAAGTGCAAAGCATTCATATATTATTCAAAAATGTAATTTTGTTTAATGTTTGATGTGAACGTGGTCATCCTGCATAACTTTTTTGTGACATAACAACCCTGACAAGAGTGTGACATGTTGTCAGCCAAATGTTGGTGGACCTCTCTTTCTAGTCAATGTTATCGCTCCACTTTTCAAGGTTGGCAATTTTTTGCTTTTAGCATGTATCTGGCCCAAACTTTCTGATTGATAGAAAAGATAGACAATAGCAGCTTTAATATCCTTCAGTCGTGTTTATCTCGACTGTGATAAGATTGTCTGTGTTTATTCACGCGCAAAAATGTTTGGTTCTAACATATATGTAACACTTGTTTCTCGCTTAAGTCCTTGACTGGACTAAAATCAAAGCTGTTGCCCACTGAAAATGTCTGTATTAAAACAAATAACCGACTGTATTTTTTTTAGTGTTATCAGTACTTTTAATGTATCAGTTTAATATAAAAATGGTTGCCCCACGAGTATTACGCAGGCAAAAAGGTTGTATGTGGAGCACACTACGATATTCTTCGAGCAATAGCTTGTCAAAATGGATACGCTTGTTGATGATACCAAAACTGGATCACAAGTAATTTCATGAGCTGAACAAGAGCGAGATCATTGCTAAGTATTCTCATCACATTTGAAATCTTTTTTATGACTTAGTGTTAACTAAAACTCTATATTGCTCTTTATGATGCTAATTAATGGTTAGCGGTCTTCACCTTTCTGTCCGAACATCAGCCAAGTGGTTCCTATTATGTAAAAAGCTCATTTGTGTTAAGGCACAGGTTAATGTCTCCTCTAGGAGATAACAGCAAAGTTACCACCTGTGTGCTTTTGAAGCGGTCTGGAAAGTAGAACAGCCCGTCGAGAGAACTGAAGAAAAATAAGCCCGTCAACTTCAAATAAAACTGTATTCACTTGAGGCTAATAAAATTAACCGGGGACCTCTGTCAGAATGATTGTTACCGGCTCCGTTTTCCCCGCTTTTACCTTTTACCTAATCCGGCCCACATTGGCCGATTCTAACAGTGATGTAATCTAGTTAGATGCCATCCTGTTCCAGGACAGGATGAAGTTTCGGCTTAATGTTGGTGCAGCTGCATGGTGTTCTCGCAGCCTTGGAGGCAAACATTCTTGTGTGGGCGACTTAGAGGTTGGTATCACATCGGGTATTCAGCTGGAAAAGCTAAATCTTTTCAGTGAACGAATGATCGGGTTCGTTGCGCCAACAATAGTACAAACAAATACAGCATCAAATGGATCGCCTCTTCCTTTTACAGCCGATGGTATCGTAGAAATGGTTTCCTCAGCACAGCAAATAAAAGCTTGTGATTGTTTGGACTTCAAATTGGCTGATATAAGGCTATCATAACAAATACCCAGAGCGAATGTCTCGCGATAAACTGAATCAAAAGTCATTGATGGCACTCCCAATTGATTTCCATTCCATTCCTTGTTACAGTCCAGTGTACTTAAAATTACAGATGGATGTCCTGTTGTATCTTACTGAGCATCAGGAGGTCTAGTCGAGATGTGACTTTTCCTGCAAACGATTCAGCTGAGCATGTGGTGTTCTCATAGAGATACAGTTTATTCTTTTATTATACAGAGATAAACTCAAAGGGGATCTGCAAAGACATAAGTACAGACTGACGGTTTGTTTATCTGACATTGTTCTATTCACTGTTTGTTAAATAAGTGAGTTGATGGATTCTGAAAGAAAATATAAAACTAGATTGTAAACGCGGGCAAAATAATTCTATTTGTTAAGGTCGTTCACCACTGGATATTTTTTTGTGGAGACAGGGAATATCTTATTTTTCACCTTGGTCACTTGCTAAAGTATAAGGTTTAGAGTAAGATGCCCTCGTTCAAAAATTAAGATATCTGTTACTATGGAGTTCTTGTACCTCTTCTGAGATTATCTGTTGGAACTACATGTATCTACAGTGGAACCGTTGCTTTCATTCACTGGTTTCATGGGATGGTTTAGTAATGATTCAAACACTTCAGCGTTAAATTCTAACAGTTATATATAGTAAATCATACATTACCAGGCCTCAACGCTATAATTTTTCATTTAAAACTTTTGTGAGTATTTCGGTTTTAGGCGTTTTTCTCCAAGCGTACGTAAACCTGACGGGACTTGTTTCGCCTGTCTAAACAAAGCTTCTATCGCCTGTGTTTTTGTCTATTATGGCTTCAGTGGCCGTATCATGGTGACAACCAGTGATAGACACCGTGGAATTATACGCCTGTGTGAATTTATGAGCCTCCGCAAGGATGAAGCGAGACTAATGCGAGATTAGGCACTTTTCAGGAGTGTTCGAGGTCATCCTGGGGGGGGGGGGGAAGGACAAGGTGGCTGTTTTAATACACACAGCTTCCCAAGCCAGATCAGGCGTTAAACATCTTAGTTTGTCCATCTTGACCATCATTGGACATCATTGGCACCGATATGAAAACGCCACTATCGAGTTACCATTTACCGAGAAATATTGATAACGGCGATAATGGATAATGGCAGACAGAAATAACCAAACAGATGATCGGATGGATCGCATTACCAATACGGCCAGCAAAATAAAGCGGTTCGTGACGAGGAATTTCTTTAAAAAAAAAATGGTATAAAACGCCCAAAATCTCACGGCTCTGGCCATTCATTTAATAAAAACAACCCCTACGAAACAACGTGAAATGTAATCGCTGATGCAATCCCTGATGGCAAGTTTAATTTTAGTCATACGTTAACCATGAAATGCCTTCATTTTAAGTTGCAGGCAAGAAAGCTGTATTCAGACCAAATCATATGGCTTTTAAATGTCTTTGATACTGTAGATTACTTTCCATCTTCATTAAAGTTCACTGACCAAGATCAGGTTGCTACTAGATGCATTTTCATCACTGAAGCCAGGTCTTGTAGCCGCTCCCATGTAGAGTATTTATTTGATTGGTGTTTTACGCCATACTCAAGAATACTTCATTTACACTTCATAAAACTGGTCAGAACCCGGGGTAAACCGACGACCATTCGCAGACTGCTGACAGACCTTCCCACATATACGGTGGGAGAGGATGCCAGCATGAACTGGATGTGAACTCACATCGAACGCATTGGTGAGAATCTATGTAGAATATTAATAATTTATTTGATTGGTGTTTTATGTTTGTATTCAAGACTACCACGTAGAATAAGGTGTGGGGATACTTAATTTAGTTCTGACTTGAATACAACTGTAGCTAGCCGAAACATATTTAGGTATTATATTACAAGATTTGGTGTTAGCATGTGTCGATGTTAGCATGTGCGGAGCAAGTTCCGCATCCATGATTTCCATCACAAAAACGTAGTCTGAGCAAATACGACAAAATTATTCACTCAATGAAGCCAAAATAACAGCACACAATCCATGTTTTGGCCCTTTGCCGCCTGTTTTAATACATTATACAGCTTTTTTTTGGTATTTTGTAACTAATCGTCAGCCGAGTTGTTCTGATCAAAGCAGCAAGTCTTCAGGGCATTGTAGTCGTCAAAAGAATCTTGGTGGAAGTCTTTAGAATTTCCAGCGGCGACAGGCTTTGTTCCGTTTCCGATCTTCGAAGGGATCGACGATCTGCTATCTTGGATATTCCCAACATCAGCGTTTTAACAACTGTCAAATGTTTGTCCCGCATTCGAGACGAAACTAAAGCTCTTGGATGTGTTGGAGAAAAAAAAGAAAATAATTTCTTTGGATATTCATCAATATCTACTTTTTAACATCAAACAACAAATGCCTTACACAATATTTCACATTAATGGACATAGAAAAAAATGGAGACGGTGCCGTTATATAAGATGTTATTATAAACCCTCGAAGGTAATTCGGCTAAAATAATGGAAAAACGTCCCAGAGTGTTCTTCTAATTGACTATCTCAGATGCAGGAACACGCCCCGCATAAACCTGGTGGTATTCCGTAATCAGAAAGGAGATGACCTTTTCCTAGGGCTCCATACTTATTTCACAGACATGACTCTTTTCTAATCACACACATTAGACCCTAGTCTATTGATATAATTAGACAAGATCTTGCCCTGTGTATTTTCCAGAAAGAAGTCGGGAAAGCAATGAAGATCAACAGGAACAACAAAGAAGTTGTTATCATAGAATTTCGAAATGTAAGTTAAACGCAGTGTTACACAATACTGTACTCATGAAAATGGGACACTCAATTCGATGTTTGATTGGTTTTGGCAGCATCACTGGCGATGTGGTCAATTAGTATATTTGGCCTGAATCTTTAAGTATAATTACATATTTTTTCTGCATGGTCCCCATCAGAAGGTTTATGCATTTAAACTTTTCTAGGTTATACATTTTAAAACATATAAATTTGTTTTCAACTTTTATGATGTTTGCGTTAATTAATTTGTTTTGCAAATTTAGCAAAACCTGTTTTTAAACATGTTCTCGCCTCGATATGGCTACAGTATCGCCTTTAGCCGAATTCATTTATTCATCCATTCTTTAAGCGTAAAGGAAATGGCTTGTGTTCCGAATGCAGGGGTTTTGTTTTGTATTTGGTGATACGACCATGTCTGTTAACATTGTATAATATATTTTTTTAAATTTTTTTGATTTGTTAGTGTCTGACCCACATTTGTTTCTCTATGTACGTTATAGCCTGCACTGTAATTCAGTCAAGTGTTCTCGAGGCTTCGGTGTTTTTGAATTTTGTGTCATTGTAAATAGAGTGTATGTTCTGGAAATATGTTCTTACCGAACTGTCATCCGTAGATTGAGTAGATTTATTTGTGTTCATTTGCGTATTATTGTCAGTATTATTTGTCCATCTTGTTAAAATATATGTATTGAACTTATTCAAGCCTCTTCGTATTTCTTTGTTTGATCTTGTGTAAGGCCTATGGCTGATCTGAAAGTTAAAAAAGCCAATTGTTTCTCGTCTTTACTCTCCGACAGTGGTGCCCTTACCTACTGGGGGATTGTCCGAGAACTAAAATCTGCTTGTGCCAGATTTTAGCACGTTAATTGTCAGCTTGTGTAGCGGTGTTTTGGTTCCTGTTTTGGATCAAACAGAGGTTCACATTTTGTACAAATATTTATGTTGTTTCTCTGTACACCATATTGTGTCATTATGGCTGAAAAAATTAATGTAGAGTCATTCCTTGATTGTGAGGCTTAGTCAGTTGTTAAGCTGTCTGAGTAAAGGTAGGCAGATTAAAGAAAATATCTGACAAGTTTGAATTAGACTTAAACCAAATCTTAGAAAAAGGGATATGGTGGATGAAATTAGCAAACACTTGAACTTAGGTAATACTTTACCTATTACGGGTCAAAGTAGTGAGTTGAATAAACTTCAGTTAGAGATGAAAAGGTTTACGTTAGAACAGGAAGAAACTGGAAGAGAAGAAATTGAGTTAGAGAAAAGTTGAAATTAGAAAAGTTAGAGAAAGAGAAACAGATAGGAGTTCAAACTGAAGGAACACCAGGTTAAAAGTTGTGATGATGAAGCTGTTAGTCGTAGTCACCGAGGATTTGATTTGGTTCGAACATTCGATTATTGCCCAAGTTTGATAAGGATGTAGAAAGATTTTTTCTGTCCTTTGCGAAAGTGGTTGTTAGCTTGGAATGGTGTGAAAGGTACTGGGCAATGTTACTGCAGGGAACAACTGAAGGTAAAGCTGCACAGGTGTATGATGCTTTGTTGGTAGATCAGAATATAGATTACAACACAGTTAAGGCAGTGGTTTAGTCTCCTTATGAGCTTGAAATGGAGGCCTACAGGCAGAAGTTCAGACAGTTAAGGAAACAATGGAGAAACTTACGTGGAGTTTCCTAGGGGTAAAGAAACACTGTTTCAGCTGAGTACAGAGCTGGTACAGAGCTCTGAAGTTAGATCATTCTTTTGAATTTGAGGGGTTTGTTCTCTTGGGGGAATTTAAGAGCAGGTTCCTAATAAGGTCAAAGTTTACTCGGCCTTTATTCAAATAAATATGACCACTTTAAGTGTGGAAATAGCGGGACAGTAACAAGGAAATGGTAGTAATATCACCAGATTCACAGATATCATATCAGGGACAGATTAGGATGTGTTTAGAGAATGTGACTCTTTACTGTGATTGGACGAGGACGGACAGAAGAGTAAATAACTTCAAAATACTTAACAGTTGCTAAAGCAGGGGGAAAAAATGAAAATGTTGCTGATGATATTTTTTCTTATGCATTAGTCTATTTGCGTCTTGGTGCTAATCTCCAGTCAATTCAGTGCAACTCTCTTAGTCCAAGATGTCTTCTCTCCGTCGAGTACAGAAACCTTTTTAGGCAATGGAAAAATTGTTAAGACATTGTTCACAACTTATAATGACATGCATTAGCGCCAATGCCACTTAAAAGCGGCGGCGAGAAAAACAGACCCTGGATCGACAGACGAGCATAGCCTCTCTATAGACTCATAATGAACTCCCACGCCTATAACTGAGGAGTAAATTATAACAAGATACTAGTAAGAAGGCAACTATGTGTGAATTATATTTTGGGCTCCTTCGGCTTACTGAGCCACTTGGCTTGTCATTTTACCGAGATAATTGCAAACCTGTCAGTATTAATAACCAGCTGTTTATTAATCATTAGTCTATCACGATGCCCTGAATTAAGATCGATGTCTGGTCTTCCTTGTTTACAGACAATGATCCTCTTACACGGGACGTGAAACAGTGTAGGTTATCTTGACCATAGTCAAGAAAACACGGCTTTATGCCAAAATCGCCTTTGTTATCTTTGATGAACACTAGGAATTCAGCTTTATGGCAACCTGCCGAATACTTCTACTTCTAACAACTTTGAATTTTGTTTCACCGGTTGACGGCCTGGCCCGAGGATCACAAAGTAATATCAGACTTAAATCAACATTTCAAATTATTTTAAAATTGTCTTTTCTCCTTTGACAAGGTCAAAATATTGCTTGACAACGTACGTTCTGGGTAACTTATTGTACAACAAATTTCAGGTAAAATGACGGAATGGAACATACCAAATTTAATGATTGAAGTTTTGGTTTAAGTCTATGATTGCTTCCTGATCCCGCAGCCTGATCTGTGATGTTCAATTCTCCAAGTTTAAACAACGTTCTCGCCACTATGTGGCTGCACAGTGCCGGTGTGGCGTAAAGCCATAATCATTCATTTATTTATTCATCCTTCCAACTCGCCATTCCCATGTCGGTACAAAATTTATTATACAAAACCCTTGAAATATTTAACATTTGTGGAGTGTTATGTAGGTTAACTGAACTCAAGAAGTAAGTCCCGATATTGCCAAATAGAGCACGACAAATTCGGAGCCAATTCAATGCAAACCACTAAAGTCGTTATAACTTTTCTTTCCATAACTATATAGCCAGAAAATTCAGAATCCTGGCCTGATTTGCAGATAATTTGCTTACGCACATATTTTGAGATGTTTGCTTTCATAAAGGCATCGTGGCAAAGGTAATTCTGCATGGAGATATCGAATTCTATACGAGTTTTCAATTTATCCGGTCTTTCTTTATAGCAGTGCTACTTTGTTTCCGGTAACTCACAGCGGGCAATATTGTCGGGACCTTATATTTTGTTAGAAATGCGTAACTGATCAAAGTTGTTGATTAATCGTGAACGGAATCGAACTGTGTTCAACTCTCCGCAAATTATTTTTAATATGTAAAAACAAACCTTTTCACTTCCGCATAGAGTAAATTGTCCCCTCTCATAGATAGCTGATAGATAGTAAAGTATGGTTACCACCTTTGTGTTTTTTCAGGCAGTGTGGAAAGGAGGACGGCTAGACGGCTACGGCTAGAGAGGAGAAATATTTGCCCATGTTCTTCAATCAAGGTGCTTTTACTCAAGGTCATTCAGATTAACCAGGACCTTTACCTTTTGTCTTCCCCGTCTTTGTATTTTTCTTCTTTCCCACATCATTTTCGTCGTATCTAATCCCGACGTAATCTGGTTATATGTCATCCTGTTCCAGGTCGATATCAATCGGACTTAATTCCGGTGCAGCTGCAGGTTGTTGCAGACGGCTTGAAAGCTGACATAAGCTCAGATATAAAGGTAGAAAAGCCAGAAACATTACGCTGTCAACGTATCACTCAATAACGATAGCTCATACGATCGTGCCTTAAATGCAGCCCTTATTGGATCACGCGTCCGTGTAGGGTATTGGAGCCGATGGTAATGTGGAAATCGCTTACGCTTTGTTAGAACAGCAAACGACTCACTCTAGAACACGGCGTCAAAAAGTGCGGGTCGCACCCACTAGATGTAGAACAAAACTTTGATCCAATATTGGCTCATTTGAACTTTGCGATTCTGTCAGAAATTGAGCTTGATGCATTACGTTGTCATTTAGGTCAAATAATATTATTATGATTAGACACAAAAAAATTGTCACCATCTTTGTATAGACTTGTACTGGTAGCAGTTATAACACACCACAAACCTGCATTTCTGGGGGCTTCATTTTAGTTGACACAGAATTCTACTTTACATACCCTATACTGGAAAGAAAGAAAGTTACAACTGTGATGCAAGCTTTTTATAAGCCAGCGATCCATCAAGGGAAGCAGTAATTCAAACATTGGATTATTCGAATAAAGTTCTTTTGCAAAATTGTTCATTTCCAAAGTGCATCAGTAGCCCTAAAACCTTGAAAGAAGGAAGATGGTTTTCATCACAGCCAAACTTGATAGAAATGTTAAAGAGATTTAAAGGATCGTCTTTATTCATTGCTACAGAGAAGTTCAATCTAGCTCTGCAACCTGTGTTGATGACCTGTCAGTTATTTTCCGTCTTTAAAGTTCTAGCGGTAGTGACGCTACAAAAGTGAACAAAAATGGCTGCTTCAAGATTCGATCGGACTTTCTACTGAAGCATGGGAACATTCTCAGATACTGTATTTTAGTACACCCATCTGAAAAAGTCTATATGACACAGAATATGGACGCTGATCAGAAATGCTTTTACTTTGAATAGAGAAAAGTGGAATATTTCTTACGTGCGTCAGGCCGTTACCATATGGAGCGTTCATAATCACTTAACCAATAAGATCACGTACATAAAGTGGAAAGCATTGTTGCAAATTCTAATACTACAAATCTGAATACAGTTCATTGATAACAGATGTGTATGTAGCACGCCTAGTAAGAAAATATACTATCGTTTATTCAGAATTCACAAAGGAATTCAATTTAATTTATACTGACCACGCACACGTTCTTTCTGTTCAAGAAAAGCACATAGGTAAAATGTTAGCGTGCAAATATGCAATTCTTCACCCGTTAATAGTTCGTCTGTTTTGTTTTGTTTTGTTTTGTTTTTTTTTGTTTTTGTTTTTTTTTGTTGTTGTTTTTGTTGTTGTTTTTTTTTTCTGGTGGTACCATTAACTTGGGAGCCGACAAGTTCTGCGAGTAGTTCTGTGAGGGCTGCTTGCTGAGACTCTGGGGTAGGGAACAAGCGGTGCTGTAATTTTGGAACTGACACAAGAGATACATATTTGATAAGCCATGAAGATAGCAACGCCACATCGACCTTGTGACAAAAAGTCGCTGTTTAGTGATTAGCAGCCTCTGCTAAATTCATTTTATAAATACACAAATGGCCTTGTATTATGTAAAAAGCTCCTTTGCCTCAAGGAAACGTGTAAATGTCTCCACAAGGAGATAACAGTAAACAGTTACCACCTCTGAGTTAGTCGACGGAACTGTAAAAAATTGATCGTTCACTTAAGCCAGGCTCAGCAAAGTTAAGGCCAGTCAGATTTACTAGAACCTCTCTCACACTGATTGCTGGAGGCTCCGTTTTTGCCCCTCATTTACCTTTTTTCTAATCCAGTCCTCATTCTCTGTACCTAACCCCGGTGTAATCTAGTTAGATGCCATCCGGTTCCAGGGTCAAATCAATTTTTTGTTTTAACGCCGGTGCTCCGCCAGGCCGCTCTTGGATCCTTATAGGCGGATTTACTGCATGCGAGGGTTGAGGCCTCTGTTTCTTTTTCGCTCTATTTTTCCTTTCCCCGCCCACATTTGCCGATGTAAGCCTAATCTGGTTAGGTTAAGGTCAGACTTCATGCTGCATAGGGCCTACCCATTACAGAGCGTGCGTCGCTCTCTGTATTCGCTTTATACCTCTGCCACCACGGCAAATTTTTATATTGAAATCTTCAACAACGTCGAGGTCACATGAGTCACAGTGTTAAGACGAGAAATGATGTCAGAAATCACTAAACTCTTTCTCTACCTTTGCTTCTAATAATACCCTATATACATGCACTCTCTTTATCTAAAGAATGTATAACACGATTCTAACTAACACCTGAATCAATCTTACTGATGAATGCATAAATAGGTCAATACGGAAAGAGTTTAAATAGATTAACTATTTCTAATCGAGGCCACCAGTTATGAGGCTAAGCGTAATCAAGCTCATATGCGTCGCTCAGGCTCCAAAGGTCAAGTTTGTCTAGAGGTGGCAGTGAAGTAAAGCGAGCGAAAGGAGTGGCACATTAGCGTTAAAGAGTACGCTAATACCGGTGCAACCGCAGGCTGTTCACGTAGCTTTGCAAATGAATTTACTGATTCGGCGGGTTAAAGGTTGACATTAGCCCTGTTTTGAAGTCAGAAAAGTCAGGAATATTATGCTTTCAGTAAATCAGTGAGTAGGCCCGATGCTTTACTCGTCTTCATAAAGTGACAACATCACAGAAAACGTGCTTAGTGGCATTATGCCCACATGTTAAACTTCGGCAGCCTGTTCTTTTGCCACTTTGAGAACAGATTTGCCAAAAATCATTACATTCTGCAGAAGTAAGGGACATTCATATTACTGTGGCTAAACTCAAGCAAACAGTACACAATGAACATCCCAGGCTTTAGGTTATGACTTGCGTTCTTTCCCAAGTTATTTTCTGGTGTTTTGTAGCTATTAGACAAGTTGTTGTAATCAAAGAAGAAATTGTATGGACATTTCTTTAAAGCATGTTCGTTCTCAAAATAACTCTTGTTGGAAATCTCTGGAATCACCAGTGACAACAGACTTCAGTCCGTCTACCGACTTTTCAAAGGGACCAAGGATTTGTTATCCAGGATATCCCCAACCGCACTCTTGAACACTCGTCAATACTCTCCCCTCTACGGCGTTTGAGGCGAAGCAAAGGCTGACCGATTTATTGGGGAAAAAACCAGTTTCTATCCATATTTGTCAAGTTATAACGTCAAACAACAAAGACCATACGGAATATTTCACATTGATCGACTCTGAAAAAAGTGGGTGTCGGAGCTGTTTTCTTAACCCTCAGAGGCAATTTGGTCAAGATATTCGATAAACTGAGGAAGCCGGTCATCTTCCTGTACTCCTGAAAAGTATAGCCATTGTCAAGATTTTCACATTTCGTTCTTTGTGTATGAAACATTTAGTTAGTGTTCAGCTTTCATTCAGCATTCGGTACGAGGGAAGGTCTGCAAACAACCTGCGGATGGCCGTGGGTTTTCCCGGGCTCTGCCCGGTCTCCACCCACCATAATGCTGGCCGCTGTCGTACACGTGATATACTTTTGAGTACGGCGTAAAACACTAATCAAATAATCAAATAAACAAATTCAACATTCGCCTTTCCTACATGTACTTTAGAATTACAGTTTTTGAAAAATTAGCCAAGTGCACAGGAATAAAAAGCGAGAGGTGACCTGAAATCTTCCATAAAACCCGATTCCCTAGCCACATCATCCTGACAGATTTTTTATTAAGGTGAAATAATATTTGGATCTCAGTTACACTGTAATGAAAGTATTTTAATTACAGCACTATTCTATAATTGCCCCAGATAGAACAAAAACCAAAAGCGACAAAAAAAGTTGTTCCTTCTTATTTCCACCAATAACTTTCCCCGGTGAAATGAAGGAAGGCAGTTCCCATATTAATTACTTTATGTTTGCTTGAACCTCTATAACGCTGCCATGTACGTAAGAATGTGTTTGGACTTAAATTGAACTCAGTCATTACCTATGTGTTACTGTAAAAAAAATCTCATCCAAAAGCATTATAAAGAGCAGTTTTTGAAGCTATAAACACAGAGCAGGACACAAGGAGTGGTTATGCAGCATCTACAAAATGGCTTAAGGTAAAATTTAATAACAATAAAAAAATAATAATAAACAAAGAAATAAATAACAATGATACTCAAAAAGACGTAAAAGATTCCTTCAATAGATAATACAAGTATTACAATGTTATGTATTTTCTGGGCGGCATCCGAGATAAACTGAACGAGCGCTTACCCGTTATAATTATCTTTTGTCCTCTAAATGGTCGATTGAGCCACACATTTTATACCTGGGGAAGAATAATACAATAATTTGTGGTATGATATACATGCAGAGCTGGAAAAACAATGTTGTAAACCTGTGGATAGTTTTGGGTTTCCCCCGGGGCTCTGTTCGTTTTCCTCACACTGTAATCCTGGCAGCAGTCGTATAAGTGAAACATTCTTGAGTAAGGCAAGTAAGCCGCCCCACAATAGCCATTATATTGATACGGGTCA
The DNA here is from genome assembly GCF_032854445.1 of Liolophura sinensis. Taxonomy (NCBI): domain Eukaryota; kingdom Metazoa; phylum Mollusca; class Polyplacophora; order Chitonida; family Chitonidae; genus Liolophura; species Liolophura sinensis. The sequence continues at coordinate 3,868,542 of NC_088299.1, forward strand.
ACCAGTCGTTGCACTATCGCCTTCATGCTGAACATCAAACTTCCTCTTTTAAGGTCTTAGGTGTGACTCGACACAAGGTTGACCGTGGATCTACCGCTCCCGGAGCCGACGCTGTACCAACTATGCCGGTTTAACGGAGACGAAATGGCATCGATGTTAAATATTAGTTAAATATAATGTGGTGATTGGCTTGTCTCCTTTACGGTTGACTCTTCGCCATAGTCACCGTCTGCACGAGATGTTGTCGGGTTGAAATACTTTGTTAAATGCCTCTAGAGTATGTCCAAGTTCGGACATGTTGGCAGTGACCACCAGCTAGCCAGACACACAAATTTCCAAAATAAGTTAACTATTATTCGGGTCAATATGGTCTGAGTAGAAATTAAGAAACGACCAATCTGCGTCTGTTAATGTCGCTGATACTGCTTCAAACATAGCGGTGATATTGTCCGTGGTAGTTCACAGCGAGATCATGGGGTGCTTTCATTTCCTTCAAAATGCACCATATGCTGTAGTGGACTCTCATGCAATTTAGCAACAGTTGTGAGAATTTGGTTGTAGACCCATTTTCCAGTTTTCAATGGAACGATGAAAACCCGGTAAACTTTTCATTCGAATAGTTTAGGCGTTGTAAAACAGACTTTTACCATTAATGAAAGAGAAATTTTACTGCAAACTGCCAACACACTTTCTGACAACAATGGTTATCCGGTTAACTATGATTGTAGTTTTTCAACTGACGGGTGTTTAACGTCGTGTTCAAAACATGCAACGGCGAAAAAAACTATAGGCCGAGAAGTGCCCGGCGTGCTCCCTACGTCTTTGACGTAAACAGTCGCGTTAATTAATCATTATGACAATATGAAATATTGCTCAATGCGGTTAAACAGGAAATGTACACTGGGGTTTCTGTTGGTCGGGAACTGATTTTGGCAATGTAGAAAAGGCTATGATGCATCTCGAAACTTTTCATGAGATACATAAGCGCCAGTGGCATTTGAAAGCTGCGTAGAGTGAAAACATTCTCTGGTCGATAGCTAATCAGAGTCTCTCAACCCACTTCTATTAAACATCAATGTCTATTACTGAAGAGGAAATTATATCAGAGCGCTGGTAGTAAGAACGCAACCATGTGTAAAATATGTTTGGATTTTGGAGCGAAGATTACGTAGACTGCATGTCCCGAATCCAGATATATCGACAACTGGCATTCCTTGGTTACAAAGGACGCCTACAAAGTGTTATGTCAAGCAGCGTAGACTGTATCGACCAGGCTGTACAAATACAAGAGTTTAAGCAATTAAAAAATGTACGTTGTTATCTGAGATTTTTTATAAATAGCAGAAATTAAGATCAAAGTTATACCTTATCTCTCAAGGAAAACAACATCATTTTGAAATTTAAAGAGTTTAGTTAACACAAATAAAGCACTCTGTTACCTTTGTACAGATTTGCATTGTGCCATTCACAATGGCAGAATACTGCCACAATAAGTCAAAAACCTTCAATCTCACTTATGTTATACAGTAAGTCAGACGTCTACTTCACCTATCCAGTAGTGGAAAGAATGTTAACGTATTTCTATCATTCAAATTTGTATAAACCGATGATCTATCACCATATACAGAAGGAAACTGAAGTGGTATATTTATAAGTTTTCAGAGAATTCTTTCCTAGAACTAAAACACATGGATAAGAACACAAATTGCATATGCGTGTGGATATCAAATCCTCACCACCATCAGTTTAAAGACCAGCAATTGTGTTTGTTGTTTAGTCGTTAACAGCCGATGCAATGATAAAACTTTGCTTGCAATTACCAGGAGATACGACAACAACCTGAAAAATATATTGTTAGAGCAAATACAGGATATGCTTACCTAATACACCAGTGCAATAAATACAAAGACCGCACGTTTTAAAAGATCTTTTATTGATGACTGCCGGACTCCGCCTAATTCCTCTCAAATATTGTTCCGGGAATTCCGGATTATATTGAGTAAAACGTCATTTTGCTTGCATGAAATGTCACCTGAAAGAGTTAATAGGAAAACATTGTTACCACCTGTGTGTTTTTTCATGTAGCCTGAAAAGGAGAATGGCTAGTCGAGGGAAGTGGAGAGAAATTATCCCATCAACTTCAGTCAAGTTTTACATCGGGCCAGTCAGATAAACCAGCCTCTCTGGCACATCGATGGCTGGAGACTTTTTTTTACTTTTGAGGCCCGCATTCGTCGTATCTAACCTCCACGTAATCTAGTTAAACGCCATACGGTTCCAGGCCTCAGTTGTAATTTTATGCTAGTGCAGCTGAAACCGCGAATGTAACCTTGGAGTAAAAAAGACAATTGGAGCCGATGGTATTATGGGAATGTTTTAGCCTTCCTCAGCGCAGTGACTCATCCACAAAACAGTTTATTTGTGTCTTACAGTCGCTAATGTAAGGCTATTATAACTAGCTAGAGCGATTGTCTCGCGGTAACTGTATTTAGCTCGTTGATGTCACTCCCAATTGATTTTCCAAAGTTTGTTATAGCGCAGTGTAATGGAAGGGGAGTTCCCTGGAGTGTGTTACCGGGTACTCGAGGAGATCTGACCGAGAGCATATCCTTCTTGAGAATGTTCCAGATAAGAGTGATATGTTCTTAGTTTGTTCTGACATAAATCACAGAGAGGGCTACGGATTTATAAACACGCACTGACGGTTTTTTTTATCTGAACTTATTAATTCACTGTTTTTAGTGTATGGATTGCAAATGACTGACCACCTCGAGTGTGTTTGCGGGGAAAACGTGAAGTTTCTTTCACGTGTGAAGGGGGGGGGGGAGGATAAAGAAAATCTCTTAAATTCAACAGAAAGTCTGAGCGATGCCAGAATGTACACTGACTGACCACCTCGAGTGTGTTTGCGGGGAAAACGTGAAGTTTCATTCACGTGTGAAGGGGGTGGGGATAAAGAAAATCTCTTAAATTCAACAGAAAGTCTGAGCGATGCCAGAATGTACACTGTTACTACATCAGTTTATTCTGTTAAATATAGCACATATAATGAATTAATTCTGCATAAAGACTGTATTACGACAACAGGATATTCTGCTGAACATGAAATAGCATGCTGTAAAAATAGAATACACTAATTGATGTTTCCATTGTTCGTTCTTCTGATTGGATAATTTTGGTGACAAATTCTGCCAGCGACGCTAAGGTCATCCAAAGGTTTGCTGTATTTTAATGTTCGGGCATGTTTTGTCCAAGCGTACGTAGATGTCAGAGGAGCGAGTCTTGTTTCTCTTGTCTAACCATAGATTCTGCCTCCTTTTTTTTGCCTGTTGTTTCTTCGGCCGTGATATCATGCTATAATCTAATTCTTTTAACGAGTCGCCTCTTTTCACTTGTCTGTAAAATCAATCATACTCGATACCAAAATTGTCTTTAGTCAGTGACACGTAACAACACAAGCTCTACACACAGATACGTTGAACGTCCATATTATTACAAAGAAAATGCAGTTAGAATGCTTTTTCCAGTTCATAATGTTAAATTCCATGAACTTGGTTTCGAAACCGATAACTCATTGCCTCGGATGACGTCATAATTAGTTAGAATAAACTCCACGCAGTAACACAGCCTACACTACTGTCTCTGGGAATAGACCACATCCCTTTAATTTAACATTCATCTCTACATCTGTACGGCCGTGAGATCATATACTACATAAGATAGAATGGAATTCATTGATTGAGGTTATATTATCCTAAAACGTGTAGGCCCCTAAACAATTTCAAATACCGCAGTGTACGTAACAGGGTTTATCAAGAGTCATTTGCAGTTTATGTAACTGATGCTGTCCTCAGTCAAAACATATTGAACTCCGCCGACTGAATGCAGCATCCCACTGGTGTTTTTAATAATTCTGACGTCACCCGAGGCAACTGGTTCTTGCCGTCGAGACCGAACTTACGGACTTCAGCATTATGAATTAGAAAAAGTGTTCGAACGTCATTTTCCTGTGAAGAATACGAAATTCCAACTTATAGAACTTGTGCTGTCACGTGTAACTGACAAAAGACAATTTTGGTAGCGAGTATGACTGATTTTACAGCTGAATGTAGGTGATTGGCTAAAAGAAATAGACTGTAATAACCAGTGACACTGCGGAAGTATAGACCTGGGTAAATCTAATGCGATTCTTGTAGGCACTTATTGCCCGTGTTTGAGATCATCCTGGAGGGGAGAAGAGTAAAGTTGTCTGTTTTAATACACAAGGCTTGATCAGGCGTTAAGGCGTGGTATTCCATCCATCTTGACCATTATCACCCTTGGCTTAAGGCAGCGATATGAAAACGCCACCATCGAGCTACCATTTACCGTGAAAAAAACTGACGACTCTAATAATGTCGACAGAAATAGCAATAACAGCATCCATGGTTGGATTGATCACCTAACGTATAATTCCCCAAAGTAGTCAGGACAAGGAATTTCTAAAACCTTTTAGCACAACTGTAACAGTTACTCGATCGAAGCTGATCAAACCTTTAATGACAACTATTGCTACTATGCGCGATTGTAATGTTTGTAATCACTTACTTAAAGTGAACATAAAGTCTGCCACTATATCTACATATTAAAGATGATATAGGACACAGTTATCACAGAAAAAATGTTAAAAGTTCTGTAAAGTTTTGAAAGCCGAGAAGATGAAGTTCAACACTGGGGTTATGGCACAGACAGACAGTTCACAGCGAGCAGCCATGTTGTAGAAGGCCTTATTGGCTTGGCCAATCACTAGCACTGAAAGCGTCACGTGATAACTGGCTGTCACGTCAAAAAACTCATTAGCGATTGTCTGTGTGATTTGTTATAGTGATATTCAGATATCGATGCAATAAATTCGATTTTGCGGTTAGTGATGCATTTTTGACCACACATTTACGAGCTGGAATAACACAATGCGTACATGTTGGAAAGTGTGTAGTCCTACTGCAGTCCTGTTTAATCGGGGGTTAGTTTTGATCGGTCGGGAATGAAACAGGACCTAGGTACGAGCAAATCAGGACTGCAGTAGGACTACAGGAAGATACTGCCTCGACTTGTTCCCGACTAACTCCAACCTTTCTACGACCAGGCCAGAGTGAAGTAAGAGTGTAGTCGAATATAGACACGACCTGTACAATTGCTCCGCAAGTGGTAGGACTTTTCAGTGATATTAGACATTAATAACGTGATAATGAGATTCTACAACAGACACACGAGTATTGTAAGACAACAGTAGGACATGACAACGATAACAATACGACTAATCCACGAGTGTCCAACGAGTATCCAGGAGTGGTACGACTTTACTACCACAATATCACGACTGTTCTGGGACTAACGTACGAGTCCAACACGAGCTCTCCCCCCCCCCCACCCCGATCAAGAAACGATTTCAACAAGACTACAGTAGGACTGCAGACTCCACGACCTTTTGCCTACAACGCCCGAGTCTCTCCGACTTTCAAGAATTTAAAACGTGGCGCACTGGGCACTAAAAATTGGTCGAACTCTTTTCCGTGTGACAGGCCCGTCACATGATTTCTACGGTATCCTATCAGACACCAGGCTTTAATTAGACGCTAACAAAACGCAGTGAAAAATTAATACAATATATTGATATACCCTCCGATTGTGCTTTTATTTAAATATAAGGCTACACTAATATAACATGAAGAGTTTTTCCTTGCAATTTCAATTTTAGACTCTCATCAAGACGATTGCACTTTTTGATGCTCAAGTTTCGCGTCTACATTTGCATCAAGAGAACGCAATTTGGGCATATACGACAAAAGTTCAGTTGAGAAAGTTGACAAAAAATCGTTTATCCAGAGTTGTTAACGTATTGTGTAACTAAACATCAGACGGGTTGTAATAAAACGTCAGACTGGTTCTGGTAAAACGCCACACTGATTGTGGTAAAACGTCAGACGGGTTCTGGTAATCAAAGAAGAAGGAGTGGTGTTTTCTTATTTTTCAATGCGATGTACTCGTCAAAAGATTGTTGTTGGAAATCTCTTGAATCACCAGAGGCGACAAACTCTAGACCGTTTTCTGACTTTCAAACAATCTGCAGTCGAGGGTATCCATATCCGCAGCGTTTGAACCCCTGCTAAATGCTCGTCTCACTCATGTATTTGATATGAAGTTTAGGTTATCCGATGTGTTGGGGAAACAAATTACCTAATTTCTGTCAGCTCTCATTAACTTCTAACGTCCAACAACTACAGTGCTTCGCACTAATCAGCTGTGGAGAAAGGTGGAGAAGGTGGAAAAGTGCGTTGTTTTCTTAATCCGACGGCAGTTTGGCTAAGGTACTGAAGGAACTTCCCACAGTGTTCCACTTGATGATCACACGTGAACGAAGAAGCATACATTTCGTAACCAGACATAAATTGGCCATTTCTAGAACTATATACTTATTTCAGAGAGATGACAGTTTCAATAATAACAGTAATTTATTTTCTGTTAGATAATTTCATAAAATTTGGCTCTACGTACTTCATATTTTTTTTCATGGATACAATTATATTTCAAAAGGAAAACTGGAAAGCAGTAAAAAAAAGCCAGATGAGAACCTTGATCTCACTAATTTACCCAATATATTACATACTCTCCAAAACTGAAAACAAGGAAAGTAAAGATTTTATGATTTCGTATTTAATTTATCAAAATATTCTTTTTGATGCTGTCCTTTACTATTTGAGTGCCACTCGCCTATGTAATGAAGTATAACTTTTTACTGTATATGCACACATATATGTATACATTTTTGTAGATGAAGTTTTAGCAAAAATATTGCATTTGTCGAGCTTTAATTAAGCTCTAGGTGGCTTTAAGTGTTTAGAAAAATGTTTGTCTATTTTTTGATGTTTTTGAGTTGTTCTCTGGTATATCGAAAACTATTGACTTTCCCGTGTGTTAAACAAGTTTTAGCGACGGTATAACCGACACATTGTAGATATGGTGTTACGCCATGGTCATTCATTCATTGAATGCTACGATCAATCTTTTATGTAGCGAGGCACCAAAAGTTTGCCTCTGTTTGATGTATTGTTTTGGGGAAATCAGTCAAATACACGCTGTGGCAGGCTGAATAACGGCGTCCTCTTTCTGTAAAACTTGATTCTCTAGTCATATATTCCTAATGGATTTGTCGCCCGGGTAGAATAATATTGAGAATGCAGTCAAACCCCCAATCAAACCAATTTCTGAAAACCTTTGTGTAGTACTTCATTTTTTTCTGGCTGATGACATTTTGCGAAGAATATAAATAACACATAAAATACATATTCAGTCAAGTATTATTTCCCAACTTCCCCTCTTGTTTTGCATTGATGACCACCCATCAGTGATAAATCGGGACAATGTCATCTCCAATGGCACGTAAATATGTGAGAGATGGGAGAATATATCACAACTCGAGGATTATTGAATAATAAAGCAATGTCTGATGCTTGTTCCAGACAGAATAAACAAAAAGCCAAAGTTTTTCCATTTTTTATGACCAGTAATATCTTATGATGTTTATGATGTAATATGACTCGATTGATAAAATGCTGAGTTGATCTCATCCATGACAGATTTGAAATCTGCTGCCGTTATATTAAGTGATTCATCTGGAATATGGATTACGTTAATTTCAACTTTTTATACAGCTGTTAGATTCCATTAGTATATGCAGTGTAAAAACTGCTTTTACTTCAGCATTCTATAGAGCTCTTTCCCAATCCATAAAATCAGACACGGTTTTAGATGGCCATATTCAACAGTGAAGTATCAACAGGAAAAGAAAATGAAAATAAGTATAGTAATAAAAAAGGAAAGATTTTAAAAAATTACAAGTGTTTAAAACTAAGCTTTTTCATCTGGTTTGTTACATGTCTCTCATTCCTTTGCGAAGTCTAGGACATAAATGGCTAAATTAATTTTACAACTGAAATTGTAGAGAAAGCAAAAAGGAAATGGGAAGAAAAAACAAGAGAAATTCATATTATGTCTTTCGGGCTGTCTCCTCAAATAGTGTCATTGTCTGAGTATTTATATATGCAATTGCTTTATAGTCCACTGCGGCCCGGTTTCCTCCCACCATAATGCTGGCCGCCGTCGTATAAGTTAAATATTCTTGAGTACGGCGTAAAACACCAATCAAATAAATAAATAAATAAATATAGTCCACTGCGTATTTTGTGATTTGGATCACAGTTGACTAATTACTAAGGCCCCAGTAGACATGCTGCCCTTTTCTGTAATATCTCTGATCTATACTTATAGCCAAGGCTGACGTAACGTCGATATTAAACTAGGTTACAAGACCTATCCATAATCTCACGATTTATATTGCTTTACTACATCTACGGGAGATCTATGATGTGCTAATGTGCTTGAGGACACAAGCAAACATAAGCTGGCCGCCTTAAAGGCTGACTCTCCGCTTTTACAAGTGTTGGCATCAGAGGCTGTCGGGCCGTAAGGGCTGGTTAAATGTCTCTAGAGTATGTCCAAAATTGGACTTGTTGGCGGTTACTACCAGCCAGGCTGACGCAAATTTGCAATATTACTCGGATATTATTCAAATCAATATGTCTTCTTTTGGTGGGAATTCAAATGAGAAACGAATTGACTGTGTGTACAATATAGAATGGTATTAGAATCAAAATGGGTTTTAGAAGTGCACTGTACAAAAGCTAGTAGCGATATCATTGGGTGCTTTTAGTGTCTGCATAAAATGTAACCATTGTGTAACCATTTCTCTCACTGTTAACTGATAAAACGAAGGCTGAGGAAAAATTAAACAACAATGGAATATTTCTTCCGACCAAAACACGATTTGTGAACTTACATGTATTTGTATGTATTTATTTCATTAGTGTTTTATACGATAGCGGCCAGCATTATTTTGAGAAGAAACCGGGCAGGAAACGGGGGGTGGCGGGAATGGGGGTGGGAACACAACCTGATACTGGTTATGTTGAATATCCCCTGCGCCTATTTGTTGCTTCTACAATTCTTTTATTGAAAGTAATAGCAGCATCCGACATGGATTTACCTCATGATGGCATTTTTGGTAATGGGTGGAGAATCATCTCATGCACTTCGCCTGGAACATGTACCCAAGAATCGAACGGACTTAGAACGACACCTCAAAAAGCGACATTACTCCAGGACCATGGAATTAACGCTGCAGTAGATATTTCCTCATCGTAAACTACACCTTTCTATTTCTGAAGTGGATGTGTACTTGTTCCTGTCGTTCTCGTTTTATCTGTGGTGAGTGCAGACGACTTCACACAAAAGTCTCTCTGATGTTTACAAAGTCTGTTAAGTAATGAAAAAATGGCCAACATGTATCTTGGAACTTTTAATGATATACGTTAACGTCAATGGCACAAAATTGGAGAGGGAAACACACTCTAGGTCGATAACCAATCACGGCCTCTCAACAGACTCCTAATATATACCCGTGCCAATTACTTAAGAGGAAATTATAACAACCTGTGTTACTAAGAATAGAGCCATGTGCCATTTTGATCAATATAACCAGAATTACATAGACTGTTTTGGTTTATTGAACGGTTTGGTTCATCATTCTACCGAATGAGATTGCAAATACGCTAATGACATCAAAAACCAGTTAATTAAACACTGTTCCTTTACCATGATTGTAATCAAGATCTCATTTTTTATTGGTTACAGACTATTTTTCCAAATTCGATGCCAAACAATGCTAGTAGCACCGAATATGACCCACAACTAGGGGACAGTAAACTAAAACTGTTGACGTCATTTGTGATAAACACCAGAAGTCACGATCAATAATTACCATGTACCTGAAGGATAGCAGCATAAAGACGTCCTACATGTACGGGATAGTTGTACTTAAATAAAACATTTTACTATCTTTGTAGGAGTTTGTATTGGTGACACACTTGACACAACCTGAAAATAAATCTACATTACCTCAAAAAGCTCTAATCTCAGAAGCGTCATTTTTAGATAAATTCGAACTTTTACTTTACATATGCAGTACTTGAATGTGACTTTTATCCAAGCTTTTACAAGCCAACGATCCATCAAGGAAAACAGTAATTGAAAGAGTCGATTAATCGATTAGATTTCCATTACAAAAATTGCCCATTTCCAAATTCCTTCAGTATTTCTTAAACCACCAAAGAACACAGGCAATAGCACATTTCACATGCAATCAAAACTCTAGCTTATAGCCACGTTGTCTCTCTTATCAAATGTCCCAAACTGGCCAATGATTTGATTAGGATTTTATTGTTCCACTGACCAACTGATCCATCACTTGGGTGTAATGTCAGACTGTTTGAACACCTTGCCCAAAATGGCAAAGCGGAGATATACAAATCAATAATCAAATAAAACGTAGAGTAAATTTAGGAAATGACCATCAATGGGCTATGGGGGCCTCCGTGGCTCAGTCGGTTAGCGCGCTAGCGCAGCGTAATGAACCAGGAGCCTCTCACCAATGCGGTCGCTGTGAGTTCAAGTCCAGCTCATGCTGGCTTCCTCTCCGGCCGTAAGTGGGAAGGTCCTTCAGCAACCTGCGGATTGTCGTGGGTTTCCCCCGGGCTGTGCCCGGTTTCCACCCACCATAATGCTGGCCGCTGTCGTATAAGTGAAATATTCTTGAGTACGGCGTAAAACACCAATCAAAAAAAAAAAATCAATGGGCTATGTAAGTGTAATAATCATTGATGACAATGACTTTTACAGGTTTGTTTCAGGAGATACTGGTACTTTGTGCCAGAGTTTAATAAAATTTCGCCCACAAAAGAGTAGATTCAAAAGTTGGCTCTCATCTGAATTAGACAAGAATACTCCGTAACCTGCAGTGATCGCTAAGGTAACCGAAGCGAACGCTGATGGGTTGAAGTGGTCACGATTGCTAACTCATTAGCCATCACGCCTTCGGATTATTCGGTTGTTGTAAATGACTGGTTATTTTTTTGCCTGAACTAAAGCTGACTGCCTCTTGTGAGCTGGTGATGTTATCACGACAGAGTGGGCGTCATAAAACAACTTTCTCAACGGCGCTCGTCACCTGTCGTCGGACTAGATGGTAATCGTGAACAGTTCATCTGACATGTAACTCGTGAAATGCAACCTCGCTCAAGTTACCTCAGTTGACCAAGGGTTCAAGCGTTCATGTAAATGCTTACATCGGAGTAAATTAAACCCCTCAATACAACATCAATGGAAATCAAAAAAAATAATAAATAATAATAATAAACAATGTTATGTGAACAACTTCCGTCAGCTTCTAAATTTAGCTTGCCACTGTTTGCATATGCCGAGTTCAGGGCCTGCTGTCTGCCTCTGCCTTAGAATGTTCCAGAATACGCTCAGTTTACCACAAGTGTTCAGGAATTTTCTTATTCTAGAAAATTCCACCAGTCTATATAAGACCTATGAAAGCAGGTCAAAACAGGAGAAAGGAGAATTATTGAGAGTTTTGGATGCTTTCGCTGTGTATTACTTTAGTAGGCCTTTTGTGCTGAATTTGGGTCTCTGGCTTTGTTATATCATATCTCCGCCGAGCACTTGTTCAGTCTGAACTTGTATATTTAATTTGTGCTCTTGTGTACACAGTATATGATTTTGTGAAAGATGTTATCTTAAAAAGATATGAGCTTGTGCCAGAGGCCTATCGGCAGAAATTTAGAAATTTTGAGAAAAGAGATCAGACTTGCATTGAATTTGCTAGGCAGGAGGAACAATTGTTTGAGCGGTGGTGCTCTGCTGAAATTGTAAATAAAGATTATGAAAAGTTAAAGCAGATCATTCTGATTGAAGACTTTAAAAGGTGTATTAATGATGATGTCAGAACTTTCATTGAGGACAAAGAGGCTGATACATTAGAAGCAGCGGCCACTATGGAATTTCAGGAATTTTCTTATTCTAGAAAATTCCACTAGTCTTTATAAGACCTATGAAAGCAGGTCAAAAGGGAGAAAGGAGAATTATTGAGAGTTTTGGATGCTTTCGCTGTGTGCAGGCCTTTTGTGCTGAATTTTGGTGTCTTTATAGCCCTCTGGCTTTGTTATATCATATCTCCACTGAGCACTTGTTCAGTTTGAACTTGTATATTTAATTTGTGCTCTTGTGTACACAGTGCTTATTAATACATGGACCCTGTCTGTGGAATTTTGTGTATATTTCGTCATACACTCAGTTATACTGTGGATTTTCCCTCTTGTGAATATTGCCTCTGTGCATATTTAAGCATTGTGGAATATATGCGCCCGTTTGGACTTGACACCGTTGTACATGTAAGCACTTTAGTATTTGTATAGATACTGCTATCCTTTCTTGGTAAACTTAAGTACTTTAGTATTTGTATAAGTCTTGTTATCTGTTCTTGTTAAACCTAATAAATTGTTGTAAAATAAAATCTGGTGGTTTTGGTTACTTTTTTGTGCGGCTAAACTGTAGTGTATTTCGAACAAGCTATCTCTTTATAATACAGACAGTTTGGGTCGTAACAACAAAAGAAAGGAAATAATCTTCTAGATATATGCACGAATCTGTATCTTGTTCTAAAATATTCCAGTAAAATTTACCATCCTTGCCCAACATGGCACAAAGCAACATTAAAAAGAAGGGTTTTTTGATCTGATATTTTTTTATATAGATGCGTAATTAGTCAATCATTACAGATTCTCATTCTAATTATGTTAATGAAATTAAATAAAGGTTAAAATTTGTTTTAAATAGTGATTAGAAAGAAATAAAATGTAAAACTTGGTATGCAAACATTATTTTGAACAAAACCAAGTTTTGTCGTGTTCTGATGCTGCATTTACAACATGTATGTTTTGTTGGCTTTACGTGTAGCCTTTTAAATGGCACCACCATAAAATCAAAAAATTTAATTTGGATTATAGAACATGCTTCACTTATTTATTTTATGTCAAGTTCCAGGCTTGAGATAAACTAATGCCTTGTGTGTCCTAGCGATTGAACCAATGTCTTGATTATTAATTATAAAAGATTACTAATGAGGAAGTCCGCATGTTGTTTGCTTGTTACCAAAATCTACATGTATAACAATGGATGAAATTAATATCGATAGTAAATTGAGCCAAACTTAATCCCGTAAAAATGATACTTACAATTTTGTACACATGTGTTAACTCAAACAGTTTTGTAGGGTTGCACATTGTTACTGGAATGTTTTTAGAAGATCATCCTTGACCAAACGCAACCAAAATTGATTTTGAACGGTTTTATCAATTAGGATTGTTATGATGTACGTTGATGTCGTGCAGCACGAAGTTCAGGCACAATGATTGTTTGTCACGTGCAAAACATGAGTACAGCATGTGACTATAAAAGATCCAAACAAATCTCACAGTTTTATCCAATATCTTTGCAAGTACTGTACACGAAAATGGGACGTCTCAACGCTGCTGACCAAAATCAGGCAATTGGACGATTGCAAGCTGGCGAATCAAAGAGTGAGGTGGCAAGGATCTTCAACGTTCATCCCAGCACCATAACTTGGTTGTGGGATCGATTTGGTCAAACAAATTTGACAAATGACTGTCCAAGATCAGGAAGACCTAGAGTCACCACCCCTGCCCAAGATCGGTACATCCGGGTAACCCACCTACGTGACCGCCATCGTACCGCCCGGGACACAGCACAACAACAGTTTGGAGCCCAAAGATTGTCCGATCAGACAATCAGGAACCGTCTCCGAGAAGTAGGAATATGTGCCAAACGTCCAAAAGTTGCCCCCTCCTTGACACGACTACATCGACGTCGACGAGTGAGATGGTGTACGGCGGTGCTGCCATGGAACCTGGCAAACTGGAGGCGCATATGGTTTAGCGATGAATCCCGTTATCTCCTCAGGCGACGTGATGGTAGAGACCGTGTTTACAGACGACGTCATGAACGTTTTCCTCCTCACTGCATCAGACAAGTGGACAGATTCGGTTGAGGGGGTGTTATGGTGTGGGGAGCGATCTCATACACCCGCAGATCGGAGCTTGTGCTTGTCCAAGACAATCTGACGGCCAATCGATACGTCGACCAGATTCTCCGCCCGCACGTCCTTCGCCTTGTTGACCTTCAACGGCAGCTCTTCCAACAGGACAACGCCAGGCCTCACACAGCACGTGCCACCGTGGACTACATGGCCAATAACAATATCAATACCCTTCCCTGGCCCTCCAAATCCAAGGATCTAAACCCAATCGAACACCTTTGGGATCAGATCGATAGGCGGGTGCGTCGACGTCGTATTCCACCACAAAATCTTCAACAGTTGTTCCACATGCTGCAGGATTCCACAACAAAACATCCAACGACTGATTCGATCTGTACCCAGGAGGTGTCGGACAATGGTAGCAGCTGGAGGTGGTCATACGAGGTACTGATTTCAACACCACCTGGTGGACAGCAGTAATGACTGTGATGACTGTTATTCTCATAAAATATGAACAACATAGCAATGCATTGCTCCACAAAATTCCATTCATGTATCTTTGTTTTCCTCTGATCTACACGTCCTTGAATAACATCAAATTTTTATTGATATTTGGGTTTTGCGTTTCTTTTTTTGAAGAATGTAGGTGAGTTACCTCGGTCAAATAAAGAGCCAGGAGAGCCAATAATCTAGTGAGTGCTTGGAGTTTAACGTCGTACTTAACAATTTTTCAGTCATATGACGACGAAGGAGTCCTTAGAGTGCGTACAATTCGCACCCCTCTTTTGTCTAGTGATGCTTCACAGAGACGACTTTCCAAAGGCATGTATACCGCCCCGCCCGAGCCATTATACTGATACGCGCCCACCGTGAGTTCGCCTGTTGGATGAAAATCTATCGCTTGCATGCTGAACGCCAAGCGACGAATAATCTAGTGCTGTCTTTGTTATTCCATCTACATTCAGTTTAAAACATGGGAAGCATACATATTTGTATTATACAAAGTATTATAATATGAACCAAGAGGCTGTATAAGGGCATCTCAGCTTACGGTTTTATTGTGTTGTTCATACATTGTCAAAAATTGATAAATTGGTATTAAAACTGTTCTATATTTAGTCCACCAACAGACCCCGGTTTAAGCGTAATTAGATACATATAAAACATAAGCCTATGGATCTTCAGCGGTACGATTCTACAGGTTGTAATGAATGGCTGGATGGTATATTTTTGATATAAGAGTTTCATCAGAATTGCTTTTTGACGAAGATTGAAATCGGAGATGTGTGTACCATATGCTGTGAAATATTGGTGTCTATAGACCTAAATGGATATTGAACAATATCGAAATAAACATGGCCTCTTTTTCCATACAATCGACAAGAGAGAGGGAGTACTGATAGTATTTATAAATGTATAGATCCAGATAAGATGAGCCATATCATAATTTCGTAGCCTCCTTATAAACGCTTTATTTGGTATTTTTTAAATTGGCGCATCATTACATTTTGTATGGTTGACTGCCAAGCGGTAGTGTGAATTTTAGCAGCCCAGTTTAGTCATTACACATCCACCTTGAGTTCGCCTTTCGGATGAAAATCATTAAATTACATATTGGAAAGGATGTTACAGGGTTGAGCTTCGTTTTTTTTTCTTCTGAGGTTACTGAAGGAAAAAACGTAACAAGATGAGAAATTGTTCTGGCTTCCCTGACATTTTTATTGATAGGTTGAGCTGCATGAAACAAGTCTTTAGTGTGCGCTCTGTGCGTTTTAGCTGCATGAAACCATAAAAATGTCAGTTTACTGAAGACTTTTTCAGTGAGATAAGGCAGCGCGACCTTTACATTGTTTTGGGGGTATTTTTTGTCAATAGCACATTTAAGATCACTGCCTAAAAGTCAAGAAAATACAGGCACAAAAAAGGATACCCACAAAAGTTAGGTTTTCAACAAACGTGACACAAAAGCTAAAAGAAAACCAAAACATTGAAAGTCTGCGGAAAAGGATCACCAAAGTCCAATAAAGGACGAAAATTTAATTTATAAGAACTAAAAGGTGGGAGTAAACCTAAAATACATGTACCAATGTTGGAACTGTAGCCAGAATACAGCCATTGGTTAGAAGTTAAAACTGATGCCTTTGTAAAAGTTGGGCTTAGAACTGAATCATATGTTTTATAAAAATGTGTATATATACTGAATGTCTTCCCATATTTCATGACAGATATAAATACTTAATTAACATAAACTGGGCTTAATTAAGATAAACTGGGCTGGCCTACAAAAAGTATTGTACACATACAAGAACCTTTTGTACCTTCCACCGATTTGTATTTCACAAAAAAAAATATCCTGCGGTAGTTTTCCAGAGATGACCTACCATCGACTTGCGCTCTGTAACTTTAAATCATGTTTTGAGTATGTTTCATTGACAGCGCTTAAGGCTGCTAAACACTTGTCCAGAAATCCAGCAAATTTGTCAAGAAAAACATAAGTTTGTTATCACTAATCTTGCTAACTATAGCATTTTGTTCCAGTTTTAACACAATTATGACAATAGAATAACCTGCCAGCGAAAAATGAACGGCAAATGTTTTTGTAATGTTCTTTAATGGCCGTGCTCTTTAACGGGGAGTTCAAGGCAGACGTTTAAGGGGAGAATTGGCAAATTGGAAACTTAGTGCTTATGTACTGCAAGAAAACAAAGGTCCGCAGTCAGGTTTGGGATCATTTCGCTTGAAAATGTGAGCGTACCTCATTCATGTTACAACTTTGGCCAACTGTTATCTCAAGTTGTAGATGAACCAATAACAGCATTACCTGATCAACCCGTGTTCACGCGAGATTTCAGGAAGCACCACTGATGGGTTTTGAATTGGCTGCGATGGGTACAGTAATTACTTCAACTTTTCCCCCATTACGCTTGGATTATATCGTAAAAGCAAATGACTTTTTTATTTCCACCTGATCTAACGCGAACTGGCATCTGCGGACTCTCCATGTTATCAGGGCAATCTGAACTTCTTCTGGACGGGCGCTCTATATTTATATGAACAGTTACAATAACGGCGAATGTGAGACATTTCAATACTTCTCCTAGCAGGGTATTAGATATAATATAAATACAGACCTTTATCATGTTTAAACAGAATATGTTGTACGCGATTTGGCACATCTGATATTGCTCACGTTTGCCTCATTGGTATCATGGAAGAATGTTAAATTGCTTATACTTCCACGTAAGTATATTCTGTTAAAATATGTATGCTTTCAACAGACTGTGATCCTAATATTAGTAGCGAAAGTGGTCTTTGGGGATTTGACTAAGGATCTTGTTTTACCAGCTGATGGCCTCATCTTTGATTTGGGTTCTTTGCTTAGAAGCTAAACGTAAATAACACTGCGTACAGACTACGTATTATTAAATCCACCAGTCACAGCGTTAAACAAATAAATGTTAAGTACATCTTAAGGTAATGTTTCATCTTTATTTCGTCCAAAACAAAAATCCTAGTGAAATTAGTCGGTCTTTGTCTAAAAGGTGCGTAAACCAGTATTTAACAAAAAAGCTTTCTCGGATAATTGTTAAATGTAAATGTTTTATTAGGAAACCATTACACACTTCCGCGTTCTTCAAAAGGCGAGCTCTACACAAATAAAGGATATATTTGTTCCGAAACAGTCATTTTAAATAAAAGTAAAAAAAAAAGAATCTAAGTGTTTTAAAGGCGATGTGTACAGTTTTTCTGCCCAGAATTGGAACTTAATTATATATTGTTCTGAAATGCAGCGATTTTGTAAATTTTTAAGCAATAGTATGTTGTAGAATTTCGGATAGCGCCATCATGTAGTGAATTCAATATTCAAAATTAAATCATGCTCCGAGGCACCAAGGAAACAAACATAGCAGGCACTTGAAAAGACAAATTCATGAGTGGTTATCTATGTGTCGTATCAGTCATTCTATTAGAATAACAGGTCTTTTTGTTATTATAAACATCATTCTAACAGATGGTGTTGTGAGTCTTCTAAATGTGGTTTGGTATTTGTTTTCTCATTACAGTAAGTTGTCTCACTTGTCCGACAATGCAAATCTACCAGACTACATGTCGGATGCAGAATGTGTAGGCAGGAGTTTGTTAGATTCGATTTCATTATCCATGGATGGTACAGACATAGCCACAGACGTTTGGTGAGACTTCGGTCTTCAGTAGCCTTTTACATTCGTAACACAATGCAGGGCATGTGCAATTATACAAATTAAATCTAACTGTGGCAACCAGTTCTCCTGCGTCTCTCATATGACATAACCATAATGAATATAGCTGTGACAAGTAATCAACATTGGCGCAACCAGGATCAGACCCAAGCGTGTAGCTTACGTTACTTGACAACATTCAGGCTTTCGATCTGCCATGGACGCGATCCGAGAGTAGAAAACATGTAATCTAAATCCAGTTGAAAAAACGCGTGTCTGCGTGTATGTGTGTGTGTGTGTGTGTATGTATTAGTGACCTTTGATACTTGTCAAGTGCATTACATGGAAATGACGTGCCAAGAATAGAAACAATTTTCAACGGGAACTGATTTCAAATAAATCGAACCGGAGGTCTTAAAATATGTCACATCGATATCATTAACTTAGTTGTCAGTCATCGGTAATTGTGCTTCATGTTAAGGGTATTTATTTTGTTTAGAGTGAGTGTTTAGGTGTTAACGTCGTACTTAACAACTTTTCACTCATATGACGCCGAATATATTGCAGCGAATGTGTGACGCTTGGCAAATATAAGCGTCATGTCCGACATTCGTATACCATTCGTAGTCTGGAAAGGGCGTTCCAAGTCGATAATCGCAAGATCCATTTCCAAAACAACTTTTAACACACAAGCTCCCAAAGACAAACATATGTAAGAAATTTTACAAATAGGAAATAAAGCCGGTAACACACAAGAGAGAAGCGGTCATCAGTTTTCAGTGATGCCGGGCAAACAGTAGATATCCCAGGCATGAATGCCATATCAAAGTTCAAATTCGTAGTCCATGAATGAGTGTTAGGTCAAATAAAAGTCGCAGGTAACCGGTGAAAATCGGCGTCTCTAATATAACTCCATTAGGGTTTTATTTTAGCTGTTCACGTAAATGCTTCAGTAGTATTACACGTTCCGTAGAACTAGGTACAAAAACGCAGCAGTGTTTGTAGCGTTTTGATAGAAGCCACTTTACTGGAATTACTCAAAATCCACGGAATCTGGCACTGTACATTTCAGAAATGCGTCTTTAAATGTGTTGTTTGCTTTAATACCACATGTATTTTACCTCTGATGCTGAAATTTAAAAAATAGTAATTTCATATGCTGTAGGGTTACCACAATTGGATAGTGAGAAACAACTTGCTTGTTTAACTTTCAGATCAGTGAGAGGCCTTACACAAGATCAAACATTTGAAGCATGAAGACGTTTGAGTAAGTTCAATACATATATTTGAACAAAATACACAAATAATACTACTAATATAAATAATATAATATATCAAGAAATATTACTCAGTCCGATAAGTGACAAGCTGTAGTGACTGATGATGTTTTATTTCCCAACTGTCTGTGAAGGTGTAACCTCTCACGGCAGACGGGTTGACAGTAGCATCCGTGACGCTGAGCTATGGATGTATGTTTTTTTTTTTTTTTTTGATTGGTGTTTTACGCCTCACTCAAGAATATTTCACTTATACGACAGCGGCCAGCATTATGGTGGGAGGAAACCGGGCACAGCCCGGGGGAAACCCACGACCATCCGCAGGTTGCTGCTGACCTTCCCACGTACGGCCGGAGAGGAAGCCAGCATGAGCTAGTCTTGAACTCACAGCGACCGCATTGGTGAGAGGCTTCTGGGTCACTACGCTGCGCTAGCGCGCAAGCCGACTGAGCCATCGATGTATGTTTCACCCCCTCGGAAATATACACAAAGTCACTTTCAGGGTAAACTGGGATGAAATGTATGTAATCGCACAAAGAGACAATGAGCGATACAAGCTTCAAAAATAGCAAGTGGTGAAACACAAGGTCACGAAGTGCTCTGAAATGAGTACAGAAAATGGAGTACAAATGATGAATATCTCCAAACAAAGAATAATCTTTCACAATGGATGACAGTAAATATGATTGCTCTCAAATGGACTTGAGTAAATGACTAATCTCAAGTGGACATGAGTATATAACTGCGAACTTCATAAATCTATCGCTCATTTTTATAGACAAACGTAAAAAATAGTTTGGATGGTTTGATCGTCAGCATGTTTACAACACCGAAACATATTCCCAGAATGTATACCCTATTTACAATGATACTAAACTCATAAAATGCCTCAGACGTGGCTCGTATCAACGCACGCTATGAAATATCAAAGCTTTACCATTCAAATATGTTAAAAAATAGCAAATTTAATGGAATTATCATGTTTTGTGATCCTCTTTCTATACTCCATAACATTTAAGTCTCATCTCTTATATTACCAATACTGTACCATGAGCAAGAAAAGTAAATGTATAGTTTAACTGAATATTGCAACAGTTGACTTTAGGATGTGTTTTACATCGTACTCAAGAATATTTGACTTTAATATCACGGTCTTTTCCAGTATAATGGAAGGAAAACAAGCACAGCCCAGCGGAAATCCATCCGCAAGTTGCTGGCAGATCTTTCCAGATACTACCGCATAATATTTATTTATTTTATTTATTTGATTGGTGTTTTATGCCGTCCTCGGGAATATTTTTAATTTATACGACGGCGGCCAGCATTATTGTCCGAGGAAACCGAACAGAGCCCAAGAAAACCCACCAACATCGGCAGGTTGCCGGGAGACCTTACCACGTACAGTCCAACAGCATAATATGATCGTTCTATATTGTTTCCGGCCAAATGTACTTCCTGGCCTCAAATCTGGATAACGGCATGGACGTATGAAAAGAAATGAATTGGTACATTTCCTGCAGCAGATAACTTTATTTTTGGAAAAAACAGAATGAAAACATTAATAAGCAAATAAAAGGTATATTTACATTTTAGAGTTCTGCTAAAGAGATAAAAAGTAATGTAAGTAAAGTTCTATTTACATGCTTACATCAAAGCTTGTAAATGACTGAAAAATGTTCTATTTACAGCAGTTTGACGCTTGCTGAAAGGGTGTATGGAGAAACCATTTGCAGCCTCGGGGATAAGCTTTATTGTGTGAAGGAAAATACACACGCTTTATTGGTGTCTGGGTACCTTGTATAGTCGGAGGAACAGGATTACATGTAAAGGAGAGTGTGCCCGGTTTCCTCCCACCATAATACTGGCCGCCGTCGTATAAGTGAAATATTTCTGAGTTTGGCGTAAAACTTCAGTCAAATAAATAAAAATAAATAAATAAAAGAGAATATTGCTGGACTTTGCCAATACTGATGGTTCCATTTGACTTGTCATTTGGCTTTTTTATTAGGAATAATCATCAAAAATGCCTCATACGTTGTCTATGTTTGTCAAGGGATCACAAGATACCATCCCTGGTTTCTAACAAGAGTTGGAAAGAGTTGGGTTTTGATCGTATGCTCTCTTTTGTGTGGTGCGCACATTAATTTAATTAGCATCTGAGCAAATGTAGACTGTCGTGAAGATACAAAAACTGCTGAGAATTAATGGGTAGGGTTCGTGGCCACAAACAGCATTTTACAAACTTCACAGTCGTCAAACCCCACACAACTGTACATTTCACAATGTGAACTTTACTGTGAACTGCGTTAGTGTTGTTCCTTACAGTGCTGTTTGCCTGTGTCATCATAAAAAATACGCAAAAACTTTCGAGGTAAGCTCTACATATCTCGATCAAAATACTGGACAGTTTCTTTGATTGCTGTTTAACGACATTTTCAAGAAGTCTTCACTCACATAAGCGATGACAGAAGCCGTTTTGCAGGTGGAGAAAGTCAATCAAAGTGATTGTGGTAAACCATCCATTCGTAGAAAATTACTGGCAAACTTTAACCCCATGTGTGGTGTACCGGCAAAATTCACACCATATCGATGAAGGACACCTGGTCTTTTACGAACTTTAGATGTGCGTACGTCTATAGACCCAACCAAAACACACAAAAATAAAAGTAGGGTTGTCATCTGGTAAAAATGTACACTGTTGGAGATAAGTTCGGATAGTTAAGTAGATCACAGCTTTGTGAGGGGTTTCATTTCCTACTTGTTCCTGTCGTATGAGATTACATTGTACCAGAGTATCACTGACAGATTCTCAGCAATGCAAAATAATTTAAAATGTTTGCATATTAATATAGAAGAAACTTCCGCCTAATGTTAGGAAATCCCCACCCCAGACTTACATAAGACATCGCCAGTTAAAATAAACATAGAGTAGCAATTTTCCAAAACAATGACCGAATTGCCTTGGAGGGATAAGGAAGTACTACAGCTTAAATGTGCAGTAATCGGAATGGCCTTTGTTCTTTGACTTTAAAAATTGGTGCATATGGGCAGAAATCTGTTGATATTTTCTACAACACATAGACAACACATCGTCTTGGCTTGATTTCGAATGTAACAGCGGGACGAGAACGTTCAAGATCTGATGTTTGATGATATCCAGGGGATAGCAGATTGTTGTGTCTTTTAGAACTCGGATACGGACTAAATATCTGTCGCCGCTGGTGATTCAAAGATTTCCAGCAGGAGTTTTTGCGCGACGACATTTCCTTGGTGAAACAAAACCAATTCGTCTTTAATTTCGACAACCCGCCTGACGTTTAGTTACAAAAGGCCAGAAAAATCCTTAAGATGGATGGTGAAGGCCAACTGACGCCTAAAGCTTTTTCAGTGCGCTGATATTTTGGCTTCGTTGATTGAATCTTCTGGTCGTTTTTGCCCAGATCAAGCTCTTTTTATGAAAAAGATAGAGCTAGGAATTTGGGACTAAAAGTCAAGTTTGCTGGGAAAATAAAAGTGAACCGCCTTCTATCATAATGTCCTCACTTCTTAAAGAAATTCTATGCAGAGAATTGTCGGTGTGAATCAAGTTGAAATGATTGCCGAGAGCTATATTCATTTTTATGTCATTTATAGGGTGTTTAAAGGTTAACATATGGCTAAAAGTACACCAGAATTTTCTGGCAATATTAGGATTCATGTCATAGTCAATGTACAAATCTCAGAAGATATAGGTATTAATAAATTAAGATGGTTTAACCCCCCATTATTCGTCAGAATCGTGTGGTCAGAAAAATGAGTGTGCGCTGAAATGTAATTTAAACTGGAAAAGGGTTGCAGCCAGCGTCAGACCTCTTACTGATGACTGGGAAGGTACCCCACTTTCGATTCACTACACTGCAACCACCACATGGAAAAATCAATTTGGAGTGATATCAGTAAGTTTACATGCACCTGTCTCTAGACTGTTGCTCTGCATAATTGTTACCATAGCTTTATATTAACCAGTTAGGACACGACGAATCGCCTTCGTGGGCTGTTTGCTGCGTCTGAAAAGCGTAAGCCAATTCCAGAATACTATTGCCTCTAATATTCTTGGGTTGGGGCTTGAATTACTATACGTTTGTCTGTGCTACTGGTCAACACATTGATTTATTGAAAGCATAGTGTTACTGGGTTTTCTAACTTCATAGATGAGCTAATGTCACCATTTAATTGGTTCATACCAAGGCTACACAAGCACACTGCAGTTGCACCGGCTTTTAGCCATGATTAATCTCGGCCCTGGAACCGGATGATATCTAACCACATTGTTACCGGCCCCGTTAGCACAGTTGGTAGAGCGCCCGCTTCGGGAGCGGTAGATCCACGGTCAACCTTGTGTCGAGTCAAACCGAAGACCTTAAAAGAGAAGTTGCAGCTTGCTCGCTTGGCGTTCAGCATGAAGGGGATAGTGCAACGACTGGTTGACCCGTATCAGTATAATGTCTCGGGCAGGGCGGATTACTTGCCTTCGGTAAGTCGTCTCATTGAAGCATCACTAGATAAAAGATCGGTGGAAATCCGTCCTGCAACAAGGAGGTATATTACATGCAATCTAAGTATTCCTTTGTCGTCATATGACTGAAAAATTGTTACGTACGACGTTAAACCCCAAGCACTCTCTCAATCTAACCAGATTACGTGGGGGTTAGATACGTCGTAGTGTGGGCTGAAAAGGAAATCAGAAAACAACAACGAGGAAAAACATAGCCCTTTAAAAATCGATGCGGCTGCGATGCTGCTTAATTTGACTGGCCTTGAGTAAAAACAGCTTGACTCAAGTTGACGGGCTAATTTTTCTCCACTTTACTCGACTACCCGTTCCCCTTTTCAGGCTGCCTGAAAAACCACCCAGGTGGTAACGATACTTTACTGTTATCTCCTTGAGGTGACATGTCACCCTATCCTCGAGGCAAAAGGGCTTTTTAGATAATACAAAGCAATTTGCGGATGTCTAGTCGGAATTTGGTTGGGTTGTTAACCCTTAAATCATCGACTCTTTTTCTTATCATGATCTGCCTGGTATTTCTGATTGCCGTCCATCTTATTGCCATGTCAATTATGCATCCCCTGTGTCTGTTCCAAGAATATATAGGGCCTTGATTGTATTCTTGGCTCCGGGTCATTGCAAACAAAGTTTTATCGGTGTTTTGACAGCGAACCACATCCGTCTCCTGTTCCCAAGATTTTGGTGCAAAAAACACCATACATGTGTATTGAACTCCCACAGAATTAGATATGTCCATGCTAAATTCCTTTACCCATGTGCTTTTCATGAATAGAAGCATCGCAACGTGCACGCTAAAGGCAAATTGCACGCTAAAGGCAAATTATCAGCAAATCCGGTCAGAATTCTGAAAGACGAAAGCGAAGTTTCTGATTAAGCATATTCATAAACCATTGCACGACAAATGTGAGCTTTATTCCAAAGTACCGAGCATACACTCACATTGTCGTCACTGTGATAAGTTATTGAGCAGTTTTTTTTTTCTTTTTTGGCTTCGGGTGACAGCATGCCGAATGTGATCTTATTGCTTTAGTGACTATGATTGCTCCATTTGGTTACAACCTGACACACGTAAGAAAACCATTGACCGTATGAGGTCTCATTACTGCTTTTTGCCCGTTACAGGTTTAGAAATTTCTGAGAGGTAATCTAATTTATACGTTTAAAGCCAAAATAATCTGCTTAAGGTACATAAAATAGCAATATACTTAGCAGCTCAAGTTAAATTTGGCCCGGGAGATATTCTTTTGGTGCATCGACCACTGGAAGCTTAACAGTGGCAGCATAATTGACAGATGATGAGTAGACAGAAGAACTTGATTGAACTTATAAGTGGAAAAGAATACAACTTCGTTTTTCTACATATTCAATTAATTTGGTCGATGATTAAATCTTCCATATTAAACCAGATTTAACGGTATATGGATTATGGATTTTACGGATTTTTTGGCTGTTGGGAGACAAAAGTCTGAGCCAATAATCTGTCAAACCAAAATCACAGTTATTCAAACGAACGTATTTCCTTACAGAAAGGGAAATGAAAAACAAGAAGTATATGTATGCAACTACATATGAACAATGATGTTTACATTACTTCAATTTACTTATTTATTTATTTGATTGGTGCTTTACGCCGTACTCAAGAATATTTCACTTATACAACGGCAGCCAGGATTATGGTGGGTGGAAACAGGGGAGAGCCCGGGGGAAACCCACGACTACCGCAGGTTGCTGGGAGACCTTCCCACGTACGGCCGGAGAGGAAGCCAGCATGAGCTGGACTTGAAAATAAACAATTTCGTGATAGATATCTATGCAATTAATCGACCCTATGAATAACTGCTTGTCGTGATTAAAAGTTGAATCACAGTAATGTCCCTTTTTCTCCGTTCTAGGATATGTGAAATACACGACACAAATGTTTGGAGCTTTCTCAGTCACTGCAGCGGTATTGGTTTTAATACTAGTACGTACGAACAAGATCTGAAGTTCACTTAGCAAATCATATTGCACTGTTCGAAAAAAGCGTTCGTTCCATTACAGTTAACGGTAATTGAAATGTCCAATAAATCCAGTCAAATTATAAAACTAAATCTTTGTCGTCAAATTGCATCAGAATTTGTAACAAAGATTAGTGTATTTTCCAAGCAAACAAAGCCCCCCACGTTCTTCATGTGCAAGACCAGCTACCTCGTGTAATCCCGAAAAATATCTCAGTAGCCTTTCATTGGCTCCTTATTAACATGTAAAGCATTATTAATACCATCTCTAGGCTGTTGCTCACATACTCTTGTATTGTCTCTACTAATACACGAGTACGTGATTGTGTGAAAATATGCGGCAATCTGGCTGGCGGTCAGCGCCAAGCTGTCCGACCTTAAACATTATCTAGACAAACTTAACAAATTATTTCCTCACAAGAACCTCTAATTCTCACATTTGCTATTGCTAGAACCGAGAGTCATTCGTCAAGGATGCAAAATTTTAAAAATAGGCCAATAGTCAAATTATGTACGGGTTATTAACCTACACAAATATCAGTGTAACTTCAGCCTTGGTAGTCTAATGAATCAAAGGCCAAAGAGATTTGGTGGACGGGCCCCGAGCTTACTGGCGCCTTAGTAATTGGCAACAGGAGTATTTTCCTCAGGAGTTTTCTCCAACTTTATACATGTACCATATCCTATCAGGATTTTATGCTTGCTCTTCTTTATGCTCCGATGATGCCTACGGATGAACTTTGTGCGCAGTGTATTGTACATCATGTTTAAACCGCATGCATGATAATTTCAACTTTGTGGTCAACCTGATCCTTAACTGTGTAGAGCTAATGTGACTGTTGCGCGAACGAAACGCAAGCTCTGTGTCCGTTAGAGTGGGTAGTGAAACATTATTAGCTCCGAAAGGACCTTTCAGCATTAATATACACCAACGTAATCAGTCACTCGTCGCAGAAACGTATGCAACTTAAGTATCCATTTGACTGACATGTTAAGTTGTGCGAGTAAAAACTTGAGCGGTCATGTTGAAAATATTCAAGTGATTTATGTCACATTTATTGTATAACAATACTGTAAATATGTTATTAATGCAGCCCATACAAATTTGCAAATTTGTGGCACACGTGAACTCAGATTTTCTCAAAAAACGACTTTTCTTTGGAACAATACATCTTTTCTTAATGGACGAGAGATTTATTTCTGGTGTTTACCACAAAGCACAAGTGACAATAGCAAATCTGGCTTAAAGTCTTGCTCTAGACAGTAGTCATTACAAGTTCCGCTGTTTTAACTCCCATTTTGCAGTTATACATGTCGTAATCGAAGAATACCTGGCGCTCATCTTCACTGAGGACATGACGCAGAACGGGTGCTTAATCCACACTCCAATCTAATCTGTATTGGCACTGGCATGTTTGCATTAACATCGACAAAAGACAAGCCAGGTGGGCCAGCAAACAAAAGCACCCTTTGCAGTTCTCGTCACATCGATGGAAATATATATCGCAGACGGCTGCGTTCTTACTATTAGCGCTATGTTATAAGTTCCTCTTGAAGTAATTGACAATTGACTCGATTTGAGGGCTCTGATTGGCTATTGACCCAGAGCTCTTTTCCGATTTTATGCACTTTTGACGTTTATGTACGCCAGTAAATTTTATAGAATAAATCATGACCTTTTCTGTAATGACTGAAACACTTTTTAACCTCTAGAAGCCCATGTTCGACATGATTTGTATTCAGTGGAGCCAAAAGAAAAAACTAAAAGCTTCCGCGCGTACATATTTTCGCCGTTGTATAAGTACATTATTATTTTAAGAAAACGGTATAAATCACCTAATAATTATGGAGTCAGAAAGTGGATTTACCGTTTACAATAGCATTTTCCTTATTTTCAGCAACATTGGCTATAGGTCTGACAATCTGTAATGCAGACACTTGCTATGACAGGGAGTCAACAGTGAAGGAGGTGAGATTACAAAAACGTGTAATCGTCAAATTATATATACAAGTTACGTGAGTAAGGTAAAATCGATTTTATTTCGTTTATTTCGAGACCAGATCACAGAGATTTCATTGAAGGACAGTAGGCCTACTAGCGCCTTAGCAATTAACCAACACCTTTCTGCAGAGAATTTTTCCCAGAACCATATAACATGTCATATTACCATAGCATTTGTAACCAGTAAATAATACCCCTCTTCACTTTGTGGATTTGTTAAAAACGGTAGAAACCATGTTGACAAAGTATCAAAAGACATAATTTTTCGGGTTTCATTTTTGTTGATTTTCTTATTGTTGATTTTCTTTTGTTGATTTTCTCTTTGTTTTTGTGTGTTTCATTAATCATTCTTAATGTCTCTCTTTAGGCATTTCAAACGCACAGCACAATGCTCT
Organism: Liolophura sinensis; assembly: GCF_032854445.1. Classification (NCBI taxonomy): domain Eukaryota; kingdom Metazoa; phylum Mollusca; class Polyplacophora; order Chitonida; family Chitonidae; genus Liolophura; species Liolophura sinensis. The sequence goes on from NC_088299.1 coordinate 3,896,954, forward strand.
TCAGATCTTCTGCTCTGCGCTTATAGCTTGGTATACAATCCTGTATCCACATAATTCTGCTGTAAGAAACCATGTTACAGAAACACATACATAGGCAGATGAGCAGTTTTCAGGTTTAAGTCCAAACTGATTGCTAGGTACTTGACAACTTATCGCATAGTCAAGTGGCCAGGGCCCATAGTTTAAACTCTTTAATTTTCAGGATGCCAGCTAGGAATATATATAAACGAATTTTTTTTTATGTTTTTCTCACTTGTTTATCCTGTCAACGAAAATTACTCTATATTCAACAGCCAACTGCTTAAGGTCAACATAGATATTATATTGCTTGGAAAAGGTATGCTCCTTTCTCATGACGGAATCCCCACACAATTACGCCAGACATTCGTTAATGTGAGAACGTCAATTACAAAAACGTCGTGCTATGTTTTTCCAATATCTTGACCGAGTTCTCATCCAGTCTTAAGAAAACAACACCGCCTTCATTTTTTCCACAGGCGATCAATGTGAAGTACTCCGTATGGGCTTTGTTCTTTGGCGCCTGAAGTTGGTGAATAGCGACAGATATTTTTAAACTTTTTCGGCTGCTTTAGCATCGTCTAAAATGCCTGAGCGGGATGAGCAAATTGGCAAATGTTGGGGATATTCTGGACAGCAGATTCTCTTTCCCCTTTAAGTGTCGGAAAGAACATGGACCAAAGTCTGTCGCCACTGTTTGATGCTAGAGATTTTCAACTGGATATGAGTATGAAGAAAGTTTCTCCCTCTTCTGTAACAACGACCCGTCTGAGCTTGACCGACAAAACAAAGAACGAGAAGTACGCTGGCGATAATCCCTAAAACGGGATGAAAAGAATTACCTAAAATCTACCGCTTTCACACACTTTTTGTAAATAATATGAGTGACTTTCTACTGTGTGGGAATTCAGATAACGACTTCTTCAGGTACATCTCAAAGAGAAGATTTTGGCGTAAAAGACAAACTACCGTGGTTTAATTTCTGAAGATAATGGCGTTCATCCCGCTTTGTGTGATGATGTCTCCATTTCTTCTAGAAAAAAAAGCAACAAATCATAAGATGAGAAAATTATTACTAACAGAAAACTCATCAATAACCATTATATATATATAATCCCGAAAATTCCTGGACAAGTTCGCATTTCAAAAGTAGCAAACGTGCCGATCGTGTCACTTATAGGACTGTTACCCTCTTAACTGTTGATTCTATATTTACGTAGTCTGACGAAGCCGGAATATTCCATCCGGATTTAGACGCTCTCATCAGTAAAAGACTATATATTTTTGTAATTATCTGTATTGTTTTGTATATTATTGTCAGTTGTATTATTTGTTTATTTTGTTCATATATATGTATTGAACTTATTCAAGGGTCTTCGTGTGTTTTTGTTTGGTCTTGTGTAAGGCCTATCGCTAATTTGAGAGTCAAGCAAGCCAGTTGTTTCTCATCTTTACTCTCCGGTAGTGGTAACCTTAGGCCTATAAATTGCAGGGATGTTAACATTCTTTTGATCAAATATCTTTGTCAAGAAAATACACGATAGCCTATCAGTCACGTGATGAGTTCCAACCATCATGTTGTTGGTTTGTACACATATATCACCAACGTCATCATCAATAATTCACGATAAATTGTAAGTCGATAGTAATGTCTTCACATGGCTGCCATTTACCAAAGCTGATAATTGTCAAGACGAACAGAGTAGGATATTTAACGCCCGGTCGTGCCGGGAAGGATGTGTGTATTAAAATAGACACCCCTCCCTTATTTCTCCCCAGGGATGATCTCCGACACTAGCATTATGTGTCCCTTATGGTGGTATTTGTTTCACATCACCGTGGTGGCGTACCATAATGTCACCGCTGAACCAATAACAGGGGAAAAGTGAGGAAACAGAAGTTAAGTTTAAAAAGTGAAAAAAAAAATGTCTTCATGTACGTAGGCTTGAACCGAAGATACGTAAGGAACGAAGTACCGCAAAGATTTTAGATGAAACATTTTGCCGTTAAGGCCTTGTGGTGCCTAATTTGTGCTAACGACGTATTTTCTTTTGTCTGACGTACGTTAGGCCAAAGTCTTTCAATCAAATCGTAAATTATTGGTATGGAAATTGAGGCATATTTCGTTATTTCATCTACATACATGATACACACATAATAAAAAAAATATGTCCACCCATTCAATTGCACTGCTCAAATGAACTAATTGCCAAATAATTGTACGTGGGAAGGTCTTCCAACAAATTGCGGATGGCCGTGGGTTTTCCCTCGCGTTTCCCCCAGTTTCCTCCCACCGGGAGAATGCTAGCGGCCGTCGTATAAGTCAAATTACGTGCGACGTACGTAAAGCATCTATCAAATCAAAACTACCAAAATAAACAAGTAAATCAAATTATTGTTTTTCTAATTTAACAGTCAAATCTTCTATTTCAGATGAAGTAATCTGGTAATAACCTACCATATATATTATTCAACAAATGCGGTTCAATCAATCTAATTCCGCAGCTATATTGCGAATACATCAGCTGCACAATATACTGTATTAAAACAAGCCGAGGCAATCCAACCATCAGTATGTATTTATGTTCATGGACCTTTCTCTAGAATTATTCTCAAAATAAACTCAGAACATGTCATGCTCAACTTGATTGTTGTCAGGGATGGTAAACTATAGGTCAGGCTTCCTCCTTATGCCAGGTAACGTATTCTAACCCAAACCCCTTCCGTTCTACATGGCTGTAGCAAGATATGGAGCGTAAATCAATTGAGAGTGACAGCAATGAGTCCAGATGCAGTTATCGATAGACAATCGCCCCGGATAACTGTTATGATAGCTTTATATAAACTGACTTAAGGCAAAAAGAATCTCCTTTGCACTGCGCAGAGCAAGAGTAATTCATTTCTACAATAGCATCAATTTGAATAATCCCTGGATGCGCAATCCTTTTGGGAATTGTTTTATTGTACGATTGTTTGAACTAGTGGCCCACTCATTGGTTCTATGCAAAAATAATTTTCCTTTTTTTTTTCTAACTTTATACTCGAGCAGATGACAGCCTTTAAACCGCCCAGACAGTAAATCAACCCTCCAGGCTACATTTACAGCCTATAGCTGCATCGGCATTAAATCAAAATACACTCGGCCCTGGAACCCGATGATATCTAACCAGATTGGGTCTTGGCTAGATACGGCGAATGAAAACTGGAACAGGAAAATTAAAGGTGCAGAAAAAACAATCAAAGTGTCAGAGATTGCCGTTAATCTGACAGGCCTCGAGTGAATACAGCATCGCCGGAAGTTGACGGTAATTTTTCTCCACTTTCATTGACTACTCAGACCCAGGATCAAACCCGGGTCGGGTCATATCAAAGACTTTAAACATGAGGCTTGTTGCTGCCTCGCCTGACTGAGAGGATAGAGCAAAAAAAAAAAAAGAACTGGTTGGCCCGGTTTCAGTATAATGTGATTGGGTGGGGTGTCATGTCTGGTGTCTTCGGCATGATGCTTCAGTGGCGGCAGCGCAAGAAGACACAGTTTATGTACACACACCTAATGACTCTTCGTCGTCATATGACTGAAAAATTTCTAAATACGACATAAAACCCCAAGCATTCATTCTCCCTTCCAGAATACAATTTCCAATTTCCGATTTCAAAATTAAATTATAATTGCATTTCAGTTATGAATCTCCTGTGTCAGCTGTAAGAAAATATAAGATCTAGATTGTATTCGTAGCCCAGCGTCTTTGCAACGTTTATTGTTGTCTGCTCCCATGTGGGTGGTGCCAAAAATTCACCAAATACTAAAGTGGCAAAGAATTGGATATATGCATGCTAAATCTTCCTACCCCTATACTTTTTTGAGCTGAAGTACCTAAGTGGATAGCTGGTTATGTTCAAAGGGCGATCCGAGAATTCGAGCAAAGTCATCTGAGAGAGGTCCGGCGCAAGTTAGATACTTTCCATCAATTTCAGAAGGTGACTTAATGTCAATTTACGCAAATAAATGTGTGTCGCCGAAGACACCAGATGGATTCCTTCACAAAGTGTGACTCTACATTATCTTCCAAATGTGCAGATGAGACAGAGAAAATCTACAGCAAATGAATAAAGGCTGCTCGACACGTACATTTAAACTGACAAATATATTAAGCAATTAAATGAATAATCCATGTTAGAGAACAACAGAATAAATAAATCCAAAATTGAATAAATAAAAATTAAGTAAGTTGATAAAGAATTGAAAATATAAATATTGATGAGTTTTGTCGGTGAATGTGATAAACCTTCTGAAGCATAGAAGCCAATAAACAATAATATGTCTACTTACGTTCGGTTGTACTCCTAGCATTGCGCGATGAGATCTAAATTCATCATGGTTACACGTAACTTTTTACCAACGTGCCGAACGAACCACAGACAAGTGAAGTGTTTAATTACTGTATTACTGCATGCTTTTTATGCTTAATGAATACATCAGTCTTTACTGTCTATTGTTTTTGTTATAGATACATCACCCAGCTAAAGGATGAAGGGAATAAAAACTCCAGGTAAAATGAAACGGTGGGATGCACAGAAGGTCGGACGAATGCGCGGCTAGGTAATGTAGCTTACGAAAACTAATTACATAGGCACGCCATGCAGATATGTATTTTTTTAAATCATAACTCTTCATTTAATTTGTATTTTATTGGATATTATTATTTACTGCGGACTGGAACCCAAAGCTAAGCCTTCATGACTTGATATTTAGATATTGTTTCTTCTGCAGGACATCCATTATATCCAGTGACCAACTTCAAAATGTACCTTTCGAAGTTGCACCATGCAAGGGATGACCTGTTACAGAGACCAAAGATGTAGCCGAGATAGAGTTATGTATGGTACATGAATTTCCCTGTATGTGTGAACACACTGTGGAATACGATGAACTAATTGCTCCATAATGTCCACATGTCCAAACTCTAACTAATCCTTCCATTCGGGAAACCATGGTGTCGACGTTTGATGCTCATATTATGACTATCAGATACAACTCAATCAGAATCTATGCACTCGGCGTCACAGACAAAATTGAATAGTATTGCAACAGTATGTTGGGCGAAGAAACGCGTTTATGAAGTTATTCCTTAATAACATAATATCATCTTCACAAACACAGGCCTCTCCAAACAATATGGCTGAAGGTTGATAATATTTGTAAGAATCAGAACTGTCTTTTCTTTGTTAATTAAACTTCTATATAATAAACACATAGCGCATGCTGTAGGATATCGAGAATTGACAGCTCTCGGAAACTGATTTCCAAGGAGGGAAATAATAAAAAAGCACTTCCTGGGCTGTCTTCTTTGGGTTTATCTTCTGTCTGTTCAAAGTTTCCGCGTTATGATGTACAATCAAAGAAACACGCACACACATTTCAGTCGTTAGAGAGTATATTAGTGTGTGTGCGCGCATCTATCTAAATTATAATGATAAGATTTCAATTATAATTTATTTATTTATTTCATTGATGTTTTACGCCGTAATCAAGAATATTTCACTTATACGACGGCAGCCAGCATTATGATGGGAGGAAACGGTGGAAACCCACGACCATCCGCAAGTTACTTGCAAAAAGCTGTCGACTGAACAGCATCACGAACAACAGCGCAAGTTCTTCGCTGGCGTTCGTTAAAAAGATGGTAAAAAGTACAAAAAAGGGCACTAAATTCATTAAGTGGATATAATGGAGAGCTTTTATTTGCCTGTTCAAGGCACCAGTCTTTGTCTGAGTACCTTTCGCTCGAAAGAAATGATGGAAATAAACAAGTTTGTGATAGACTTTTTCTGTGAATGGTCGCTGACTCAACGTGATATCTTTCTTTAGAATACTACACATGTCTGTGTCACTATACTCTACACGAAGCCTCCGATATTTGGGCTTTTGAGTTATTGAGGAGCTGTGTCTTGTCTTCGTCAGAAATGTCTTTGTAGAATCGATCCCAGTTTTTTATACAGCGTTCATTGTAATGCCACTGGCATGTTTACAATTACCTCGGTAAAATGACGACATTTCTGGATCAGTAAGCCAATCCGGTCTATGTAATCTTCATTATATTGAGCAAAACATATTTTTCACATGGTTACGTTCTTACTAAGACCGCTCTGTTATAATTTCCTCCTCAGTAATGGATCTTGGTGTTTATTATAAGTTGTTTGATAGCCTTTCTCTGCTTATCGACCCACAATTTGTTTTACTCGCTGCCGCGTCTAGGCGCCTTTGGTGCTCATGTGTATCACTAGAGGTTGCAAGAAACACCTTGGTCATTGTTTCATTGCCGAAAACACTTCTTGGTCATTAGAAGCCGAATGAAGTCGTATGTACTCCATAAATTGGTTTATCCCTTGTAGTGTTCCATTAATAAACAGTACTGACGTCGGAATAAAGAAGGAAATGCTCAGCATGTATGATTTGGTATACGGCTTAACAATATCGAGATGAGTCGTCGTTAGTTGTGCGTACATATAATATGTCTAATTGTGGCAGGGCGAGTCAATGTCACTAAAGTTCTGCCACCATTGAAGTATCATGCCAAAAACACCAGACATGATTTCTATCATTTCCCTTAACCTAAATAAGACCTATTTGTTTAAATAATAGTCCGTTAATTGTACAGATTTGTCTCAGTCAGGCTGGTGGTCAGCGCCAACAAGTCCAACCTTGGATGTCCTCCAAAGAAACTTAATTTAACTGTTTGCCAAAGATCCTGTAATACAGATAAGATGTTCAACCGCCAAGGCTGACAGATCATGTTTGCTTTGTTCTCAAGCACTTCAGCAGATCACTCATCCCCTGTAGATTTAATGAAAACAGAAGAATCGTGAGATTATAGACGGGTTTTGTAACCTAGTGTACTATCGATGTTACGTGGTTAAAGATCAAACATCAGAGTAATTAGATGAAGGACAGCATGTTTACAGGCGCCTTAGGAATTAGTCAAAAGTAATTCGTAGAAATTTCGCGCAATTATATACCATGCCCTTTTCAACTGTCGCTTTGTACATCGATGATTCCGACGGATAAAGTATGGAATGAAAACGATAACCAAATTTAACACATATTTGGATGTAGGCCTTACTGGCGAGAGCTTTTCAAGTATTCGTATTGTTAAATTGTATAACAAGCTTAAATTTCCTTTCTGTATATAGGGATCATCTCTTGAAACGCAATCTCCTAGTATGCTGATATAGGTGAGAAAACATACAAACCAAAATACTTGTTTCGAACGTAAATATATACAGAGTTATCCAGTCACATATGAAAGCTACCTAATACTAATAAAACTGGGCAATAATCTCAACAGGTTTACATTCAAATTCAATAGCTCATCCAACCATCTGAGAATACAGAAAACACCAAGTTGTGTGGATTTCACACCTTTTTCCTACCAATTTTACGGAGAAAATACACTCCTTGACATTAGCGAATCTAAGATTATTTTAGCAATTATTTTCATGAACTTTCCCAAACAATCGGGTAATTGTTAAACAAGGATGTAAAACTTACAGTTTTAACGACTTGCAAATGAACACATCCTCTCTTTAATTTCTTTCCGGTTTCCTCAGTGGAAATATCGATCTTTGTACAACTGTCCATCTTTTCTTATAGAAAGAGCTCTCGTCAAAAAATTGTCTGGTGGTAATATGTATCAGATTACAAGAAATGCAAGCCCGGATTTTCTCTGGCGTTTTTTTGTTGTATTATATTGTCAAATGTTGGCCACTTTTCCAATATCTTTACACAGTTGCCCTTGAGGGTTAAGAACACAATTCCGCCCCCATTTTCAATAATTTTCTTTTCCAAATTCGATGAAAATGGAATATTCCGGATGTTGTATGACATGAGAAGCTGATCAATGTTGACAGAAATTGATTTATTTTGCTCCAACATACGGCATAACGTTAGCTTCGTAACAAATAGCAAATTTTCAAAAGCTGCTGTTGGGATACCCCGAACAACGCATTCTCGTTCCTTTTGAAAGTCAGAAGATGGACTAAAGTCAGTCGCCACTGGTGATTCAAAAGATTTCTAACAAGAGTAATTTGACGACTACATTGGCTTGAAGAAACTTCTGTGATTACGACACCCAGTCTGGTGCTTAGCTACAAAAGGCTGTGGAAAAATCCCATATAATGGATGGAAAAGGCGACCTAACGCCTTAAGCTTTCACTATGTGCTTATTTTTATCCTCACTCATTGAATACTTTTTCCGTATTTGACTGGATTATGTTTCTTTGATACAAATGCAAACCGAAACCTTGCAACTTGTGATGTAAAGTGTAGTCTGTAAAAGGTAAAATCCTTTTATCCGTGTAAAATGTTCCCAGTCCGTGCATGCATTCAGTATAGATATGTCTGGCTGAACGGTGGAGAAATTATCGGCAGGTGTACACGTTTGTTTTCTGGAAGTTATACTGATGACATTTAACGCATGTCTAAAATTATAACAAGCTTTTTCCATCATTGCTGGTATCCTTTACACTGTAGACATCCCCGAAAGTACAGCCATAGTGGCTGTGATTGTCAAATGCGAGAATGAATGATCATCGCTTAATGCCACTAGTCCAATATTCCTGAGACAAACGGCATTAGTAAATGATAGATGAACGTGTTATGATTGTTTCTAGTATACAGTTCCCATAGTCCATATATTCCGTCGTAATGATCATCTGAATGAATGAACAAATAATTCTTTCCATATACGCATTACCCTGTAGCAATTCAATCTTCTATTTTAGATGATGCTATCAGCTCATCACCAAGGAAGTTGTCGTGGGTTTGCCGACAAATCCTGAGGTCAACGGCCTACGTCCTTTACACACCATTCAAGCCACACGGAGACACAAACCAAATCCATCTCCTCACCCTTGCGCAAATCAGTGGATAGAACAAGCTGAGACAAACAAACTGCCGGTATGAATTTGTATCCCTGGAGCTGTGTCTGTGGGGCTTATCTCAGAATAAACTGTATCTCCCTGAGAACACGTCATGCTCGTCTGGAGCGTTCTCAGGGAGGACTAACTCTCGGTGAGACCTCTTCCTGATGCCCAAGAACGCACTCCAGGACAATCCCCGTCAGTTGCAGTGAAGTGTAATATAGCATGGAAAGACAATCAGTTGTGACACAAATGAGTCCAGATACAGTTATCGCTAGACAATAGTTCTGTATAGTTGTTATGATAGCTTTATATTAACCGACGTAAGGCACCAAGAATCTCTTTTGTACTAGTAGTGACATCAATGATTTCAAATCCACTTATCGATAGGGTTGTTGGTATGATAGCTTTCTACTAACATTTTTAGGAAAGGCAAATCTCTTTTGTGGGCTCTCTGCTTATTCCTTTCTTTATATGATTGGTGCTTTACGCCATTCGGGACTTTATTATTTTATAAACACTGTTGAGCTATTGGTCGACACACTGATTCATTGAAAGCATACTGTAATTTCGTCTCCAAGGCTATATGTATGGCCTGCAGCTGCACCGGCGTTATGTTAAAATTTACCTCGTACAGAAGCTAGACGGAATGTAGCGAAATTACGTATGGGCTAAATACAGCGAATATGGGCTGGAAAAGAAAAACAAAGACAAAGAAAAAACCAATCGATGTGACAGAGGTTTCAGTTAATGTGTTTAGCTTTGAGTGAATGAAAGCTAACTGAAGTTGATAGGCAAACTTTTCTCCAAGTTCCTCGACTGGCCCTTCTCCTTTCCAGACTGAATGTGAAAAAAAAAAGGTGAGAAGACATTTACATTTTTTAGGCAAAAGGGCATTTTACATAATACAAGGCGACTTTTAACCATAATCCACTGACACTTTTCCCTCTCCGGCATGACTTTATTTGAGATTGCCATCTTTTTGGCTTATCGGTTATACATCCCACGCATCAGCCCTAACAATACAAAGTCCAGGATTTATTTCTAGCTCAGGGTTTTTGCAGATTTGATAACTACTTTAAGGCACACAAAACGATCGCCTGACTCAAAACGGACGCTAACAAGAAAAACTACCAGAAAAACTGCGAAGGGATAACGAATTCCATGTTCTCTTACCCACGTGCTTAACCTAGTGTGTGCCCTAAAATCATCAAATCTTCAAAGCCGCCCAAAATTTAAAAAATTCTGATCAATGATCTCGCTGCAGATTCCAATTTTCAAATGCATTTATCTACAGTGCAATTGTTTTTATATCTGATATTAACTAACGAAGAATCTCTTTTGTGCGTTTTTGCTGCACCGAGAAGGGTTGGCCAATGCCAGAAATTATTTACTTATTTCATTGGTGTTTTACGCATTTCCAGAATCCTACAGGCTCGCGCAAATCATTCGAGGCTTGATTTATTGAGCCAGAGTTCGAGCTACAGGTTGTGGTCGACTCATCGATTCACTGAAGCACTATAATTACTGGCTGTTCTTAATTTATACCAGATGTAAAGTCAACTCTCAACTCTCCCAGTCGTTAATTTCCCCTTTGAAGCTACAAACATGGCCTGCAGCTGCACCGTACTATGTCAACATTTATCCGTCAGGAAACCGGATGGAATCTAACGTAACAACATCAGAGTTAGATACAACAAATGAGGGCCGGAAAAGAAAAAAAAAGGGAGAAAAAAATCTTTCGATGTCACAGTGGCCGCGGTCAATCATTTTAACCCTGAGCGTATGCGAGTTAACTGAAGTTAACGGGCTAATTTTTCTCTGCTTCCCCCGACTAGTTATTCTCCTTTCCAGACTTCCTGATAAAACGCACAGGTTGTAACGATACTTTACTGTTATCTCTGTGAGGAGACACTTTTCCGTGTAGGAAAGGGGCTTTTGACGTAATACAAGCCGAATCCCGGGGACTTTTAACCATTAATCAACATGGCCTTTCTTTACTTGCGTTACCATCTTAGTGGCGTATCAATTATACATTTACTGAGTGGCCCTATCCCAGGGTCTTTGCAAATTTATATGTATCATTGTTTTTTGGCACATAATTACTACAGTCACATAAAAACAGTCTGAAAATCAATTGTTAACAAGAAAAACTACCAGAAGAACTGCAAACGGAACAAGTCTAAAGAATTCTAAAGTCTCTTAATCATTTGCTTTCCCTGAACAAAAACAGCTTCTTCTAAGCCCTATGGCATTTTGTTTTTTTTTTTTGGCCAAAACTTGTCAAGAGTGCGTTTAAACCAAGAGGCACCGAATGGCTTTCGATGCGATAGTGAGAAGATACAAAATATAATAAAATAGACAAAACTATTTACAAACTGTTAAATTTCCGTTAAAACTCAAAGAATCAAGATATTGTTACAATGTATAAACTGGAAAATTGTGCATATATGTATATATAAGGTAAAAGAACTATATTTTTGTAATATAAGCTATGTAATAGCCTTAAAATGGTGAACTGTGATTTAACAGTAGAACCATACTTTCATTGGGTGTGAACTCTGTAATATTATTTAAATGGGCTAAAAACGTCTTGAGCTGTAGCAAATTTAAAATTGTATCAATAAAAAATTTTAAAAAGTCCGCTGGGACATTTCTGTTAATGTGCCTAACTCATGTATTCATTGAATTATGTCACCAAAAATCTGAGATTTTATTTAGTAATGTGACGATGAATAAAAAAAGGATAATATTTGGAATACATACACGTATATCACATAAATGAAATCATTTATTTTTCTCTTTACTTTGAAAATTCCGTTTACGACAGATTGCTTGGAGTAGCTGACCTGCTGGCATACCACAATGCCTAAGGATTCTCTCACCAGTGCTGTCGCTGCGAGTTCAAGTCCAGCTTATGCTGGCTTCCCTCTCCCATCGTGCGAGGGAAGGCCTGCCAGAACCCTGTAGATAGTTGTTGGTTCTTTTCGGGATTGGTGTTTTATGCCATACTCAAAAATATTTCATTTATACGATGGCGGCCAGCATTACGGTGAGAGGAAACCGGACAGAGTCCGGGGGAAACCCACGGCCATCTGTAGGTTACTTGCAGATCTCCCCACGTACGGTCGGAGAGGAAACCAGCATGAGCTGGATTTGAAAGTCACAGCTTGCTTCAAAAAAAAATTGGACTCCAAGCGAGCCTAAGGGATACCATGGATCGTCGATTTATCAGTACGCATCATGTTTTATCGCCATATCGATAAATTATGTATCGATATCATAAATATTATGTTAATTGCATCATTATTATTATTATTTTTATTACTACTATTGTCGATAAACGGAATAATGTCGATAAAGAGACGTTACGAAGCCGGTTTAATGATTTAAATGTTATCACTGCCTATCATTAGATACCAATTCTTGTCAATGTGTATACTATCAATTGTCATTGTATATATCAAAATTATTTATCCATTTTCCACTTTATTTATTACAATTTCTTGGGTAAATAAAAAATGACCTCTGATTGCCAATACGAATGGATCCAGGTATGGATGTTGTATCTTTCCGATAACAACATATTCCGAGAGAGTAATAAATATTGGACTCAAATAAAGCGTTCTGAGTTCAATATGTCTCTTCAGACATGCTTTTCAAAGCTTTTACACGCCGAACGTATTCAGTTTGAGTTGTTATACTCATATAGCAACTTGCGCAAATCTATTGTAGCATGACGTTAATTACATAAATAACTACTGACCGATCGATTCTTTGTCTTAATTACTAATTAAGAGCGTCATATTGTATAATATATTCAGTATCTGGAAACGATTTTTAGCCGTCGAAGTACCTTTGGTACAAGCGTTTTAGGGACGGCGCCATCTAAGCTTTGGCTTAGATTCCAGGGTAATATTGCTGGTAAACCACAGTTGTAGCCGTCATTTCGGATTTTCTGGGAATTTGTCCAGCGACATCTCGCAGATAAGTCTTGGCCATCGCCATATATAAGACCGGTCGGCTTAGCTACTTGTCAATGTCGCCTTTGAACTCCCGGTCAGCGGTGATGGATGGCGGTGACAAATACCGCCTAGCCATTTAGGCAATTAATCAAAACCTAAGCGATTCAGTTATTTTTTGTAAACGCATTTGAGACAATTAATTGTGAAGTGGGACCGTCGACGGTGGACCGGATCCAGGAAGAGCGCCAAGTCAAGTCAGCCCTTGGTAGTCTTGGATTGATTCTCACAGACGTAACCTTGCCCTAAACGTCTTCAATATCGGTTAGGACTAGGGAAGGTGATCTAGGCTTGAGCGTCAGTAGAATCGATGCACTGCCAACCCACTGCCATCGTTCTCACATTAAACTCGAAGAGAAAACCAAAGGTTAAAACCTCTCTATGACACTAGACTGATTAAATGAATTTATTTAAATATAAAAGCTACAGACTAATTCCTCTTTCTTTCATTACTCACTCAGAAAGGATAGTACTAAATTTCCGTTGTTGGTGTGGTGCGTTGAGTTTCTCGCCAGGATATTTTCTGTTTTAGACGGCAACTTTGAAACTAAGGAGATGCTATTAGGAGAAAGGCCAACCACTTTGCAGAATGTGAGTCATTTGAGAAATAGAATTTTTACAGTTTATTTTTGTATTTCTAAAATGTTAAGACATTTTAAAATAAAAGCTGTAAAAATACAATTGCTAAAATATATGCATGATGAAGTAGGTTGGTTGCTGAGGCAACGTATAGGCGCGTTATTTATTCAATTTTAAGAGGTTACACCGAAGATTTTGGGCACAAACTCCGTATTTGCTAATAAAATTAATTTTCTCTATATACCAAGAGTACCTCAAATTATGCCCTTTCAGTAAATATCAGACTCGTACGTGTTATATTTATGTACGTGTTTGAAAAAAATATTATGTGACTCGCCTTTAAAATTATGTGAAAGGGTAAATTGTATAGGATAATTCAAAATACTAGCAAAAAATTCGGTTGGATTTCCGCTGATCAATTTTCAGCATAGTCATTTAAATAACGGTATATCTCAGCTTTATTGCATTGTTTAACATGTCTAGCTTTTAGAATATTTAATGTTATGCGTTATATTTACAGTTTATATTCAATGACTGATTCAATGATTATTATGTTTTGGCACGATGTTTCAATTTCAGATCGATGTCGGCAGAAAAGCATGGTAATTTGTCGCAGCCAAATCAGCGATAGTGAGTTTCGATCTCAGGATGAGTTTAAGTCCAGCTCATGCTGGCTTCCTCTCGGATTGTAAGTGGGAAGGTCTGTTTCCCTCGGGCTCTGCCCGCTTTCCTCACACCTTAATGTTGGCCGCCGTCGTATAAGTGAAATACGCTTGAGTACGGCGTAAAAAACCAATCAAATAAATAAATAAATCGATCTTACGATGTTCACCGTATACCAAGGACGTTTCAGTATGGCAATAATAATAGGTGTGTTAAAAGAATTACCATTCTAATTCTCAGTACGAATAGAACTCAAACCAACTGCCCGGAGTCCTGTCACCGAAGAAAGGACAATTTTAGTAATTGGTATAATAGCCATAAGCATGTGTCTGAAATGAACTGAAATCAAATATTAGTTTATACGACCTCTTCAACAGAAAACTGAGAAGATTCAATATCATCATTAGCAAAGATGATCATTTAAGTACATTATGAGCTGCCAGGGTACACTGTAGTACACTTGAAACGGTGTCGTCTAAGATCAGAACCTCTGAAAATAGACATCTAATCTTAACACCCTTTTCCTTCAAATCTTCAGTCCGGAGAGATTAAGAACACCACATGCCCATCTTCATGCTTCACTGGTAACGACTAAAGTCGGGCATTTCACGACAAGCATTTTCTACAGAAGTCCTGAGGCGGGAAAACCAACAACAGACAAATTGCATCTCACCAAGTACAGGACAAAATCCTATATATCGAGCTCTCTTTCATGCCCTGACAACCTTTGCCACCGTTGTGGCTATATCGATTATATATGCTGTATATATGTACAAGAGATACCCCTAGAATGGATGTTTAAAAAATGCTACACAAAACAGTAAAATTAATGATTAAAATCTTTGGATTTGATAATAAAACGAGGAAGAAACGTTAATGGATGGTCACGTGTATATGTGGAAAGCTGATTACATGATGACCTAAGTAAGGACAGAAAAACTTAACAAACATTTGTGATATTTTGTCTAAAAAGATAGGAGCCAACTTCTTGTCTCAAATTTTTGTTCTTTAATAGAAACAGCGGCCTAGTGGTAAGCGTGCTAGCGCAAGGCAATGACCCAGGAGCCTTTCACCAATGCGATCGCTGTGAGTTCAAGTCCAGCTCATGCTGGCTTCCTTTGGTCGTACATGGGAAGGCCTGCCAGCAACATGCGGATTGTCTTAGGTTTACCAAGGCTTCTGCTCAGCTCCGCTTAACATAGTGCTGACACCGTCGTTTAAGTGAAATAGTCTTGAGTCAGCCTAAAACAGCAATTAAGTAAATGAATAAATAAGTTGAAAGAAACGACTTACCGATCAGTGACAAGTTAGCTTAATGGTACGTCACACTCAGTATGCATAGCGTCTCTCACATTCCTGGCTTTGTAGCTGCATTGCGTTTAAGGAAATTAATGGTGGTATATTACATTGTTCATTTATCTGGGGTAAACGTAGCAATTCTTTACAACTCTACGTTGCCATGGGCTACAGCTTATCATTCATCTGCCGGTTGAACTGTATAATACCGTTATTATTCCAGACAGAAGGCCGTATAGACAAATTTTAACAGTTTTTTGATGGGTACAGACCCCATCTTCAGTGTCTCTGTACCCAGTGCATGCTTTGTTTTAGATCGACATCATGCTTTCATGAATTTTAAGTCTCGTAGATCCAGCGGACTTAACTATCTCATTTTACCTAAAAGCTAATTATGGACTATCATATTCCAATTTGAGATGAATTATTTGTGTAGCGTATTGAATATGTCTTTGTAATATTGTACAAAGACACATTTTAATGTACACAGTCTGGCTTTATACATCAATGTTTTAGATTCGGAATGGCTTTTATGCCTTTTATGCCAGTGTTATACAGTTATAATGTTTAGGACGAAAACTTGAGACAAATATCGTCTGTAGTCTGCTTACACAAACACAGCGGAAATAAGTTCTGTTTAAATTCTTACATTTACGCAGTGTGATATTTTTATATTACCATCTGTGGATGTCATAAATTTTGTATTGTCCTTCCATGACCCAAATCTTGGAGACGGTTACATACTTACGAACATAAAAATGTACAGAAGTACAGGCCATAACAGAGGACTGTTTTCGCCGTTTCAAGTCAAAACATTCCTAATTCCTGCGACGCTATAATAAGTAACGGAACTTGATGATTTTGGAATGGCACCTCTTAGGGAAACAAAGCCTAACACGAACGCGTGTGTGTAGGTGAATATCCATCAGCCAGCTTTCACGGCCTATCTCGCCACGATCTGACTGGAACATGTGAGATTAACCCAAAGTCATTCACATCAGACATATGTCGTGGCTGCTTTAGTTTCTCTCATTCATCCTCTTAACTGGCTTAACTGATGCTGATTTATAATGTGTTATCTTACTTTACTGTCTAACTTTGATATATGCATATTTAAGATTGATAAAAATCGGGTATTTGTTTTTAATCGTATTCAGAATTTGTCCATGCAACTCTTTCTAAAGTACTAAACTTACTTTCATGAAACTTAGCATACATATTGATGAACATCTCAACTTTTGCATGCTTAACTTTAATTAGGTACAATCAGGTACAATAACGGATTTTCATGGAACTTCTGATAAAGTGCTGCACCAATTTTCCTGAATCTTTGTGTGTGTTTTTTTATATCCTGAAAACATTTACACGCTTAATAATAATTACAGTCTGATTATTATGTTTATTTTCATAGTTATAACCATTCAAGTATATGATGTAATATGACGTGCTTTTATATGGCGTGCTTTTCATGCCATACAGCTGAATGGGCAATCGTAAGACACATTTTATATATGTTTGGAAACGTTTGAGTTGGAAAGGGGTGGTGGTGGATGTTTCTGACATCCGGGTTCTAGTTTAGACTGTTTCATATCTTCATTCTTACTCCAGTGTATCGTCTTCACGGTACGAATGTCCAACTGGATCGATCTTCGTTATTGTTCAGGAATGTATTGTCTCAACCAGACAACGCAAACCTTCGCTTTTGGGCTGCAAATCTTCTTTAGGGCTTAACAGAATTTTCTCCGTTATCTTGTTTGGACACATTAGTTTCTTTCGCGGTTGGGTCTTGAGTAAACATATCAAACGATCAGAGGTTAAGCGTTCAAACCTGGATACTGGAGAAACATTTTCACCCCAGGGAAACCTCTTAGATAAGGTGCCACAAGGAAACCCGCACACCTTATTTTGACAAATAAAAGTTATGTTCCTCTTTTGACAATGGTTCAAATTTACATGCCCGTCAGCGCAGTTTGAAAATATTACACCTTTTCGTCCTAAACATAACATTCACCCTGTTTGTACACATAAGTAGGTTACACTCTGAAGTGCCAAAATCACAACCATTCCCCTTCAGTCATCAACCAGATGAATGAATGATTCACACAACAGGCGTCGGTATCAAACACACAGGAAATGCCATCATTACAGTACATATGTACCAAATCATAATCTGTAAATTTAAGGATTATCATGTTTTGACAGAAAACGTCTTGGCCTTTATAACCAAGGCAATTGGCGATCACATGAAGGAGTGTGTTTCCTGACGTGAGCTAGAGAAAACATCCTCCAACAATTTTTTCACTCAGAACGTGAACAGTTGTTACAAGTGAATAAGTTTAGACTGCATGTTCCTTAGAACCAAGATAATGAAATTAATTTCCCTTGAAACCGCCCTGTATTTTAATGGTCTTATTTACTTCACATTAAAATGCTTTTGCGATGTGTGTTTCCATCCACTGCCTTGACAAATACGTGGTAAAAGGAAAGATCGCCTTTGGACAAAGAATAATAGCGTTCTATTATGACGCTTAAATGCTTTTTGAGAATTGTTACCCAAAAAAATTAGATCTCCATTGAGGGTTAAGTCGCTGCATTTATCTTGGAGCGTGTCACAGGGCAAGACAAACTTGAGGAATCCAACTTATGTTACATCAGACTCTTTTACCTGCGTAGCTCTTCAAAAATACAGCGATTCCTGTACAAGTTTTGAGAAAGTTTGACAGAAGTTTATACTGGACCACTTTGCAGCACTAAACAGTACTTGGTATTCTTAACTTTTCCTCCTTGTTACACTTTGATTCGTATAGTGTAAAAAATGTTTCCACTGCATAGTTTGAATCACGCTTCTAATAAAACACTGTGTTCTTGTACTATCCGGAAAACGTGATACATATTTTAATTTTGGACGACTTTGAAACCAGCATGATACATGACTCGTATCCTGATTTAATTCATTCGCCTGGAGCATTCCTTACGTCTTTCCATCATCATTGGAAATTGTCGATTGCTTCTCTTTGCGTGAATCCGTCCTAATTTTGTATTTTATAGACTTTCTTAATTTTCTTGATGGTTTGTGTTGAACGTTGATTTAAAAAATTAGCTCTGCGATTATTGACTAAGCAACGTTTAGTTTGGTTGATGGCTGATGTACTGATGTCTTTTTACGTATACATTCAGCAGTCTTACTTCCTCTTTGATGATATGGTGATTGTTAATAATAGCAGTAACAATGATAATTATTAGTTTTGTTCAGTTAATTTGAGCGCAGTTTTCTTGATGGCTTGTGTTAAACGTTGCTTTGGAAATTAGCCTTGCAATTATTGACAAGTAACCTGCAGTTTGGTTGATGGGTGGTACACGTATGTCTGTTTTGCGCTTAGATTCAGCAGTACTGCTACTGCCATGACGACATGCTGATTATTACAACAGTAATAAGAATATCCGTAATTTACCGTTACAGTCATTACAGTTAGCTTGAGCGTCATAGGTACCTGTGGAATGCGGCTATTGTGGGTGTTCCATGGATGTATGTATGTATGTATGTATGTCTGTATGTCTGTCTGTCTGTCTGTCTGTCTGTATGGATGGTTGGGTGTATGGTTGGTTGGTTGGTTAGTAGGTTGGTTAGTAGGTTGGTTGGTTGGTTTTTTAACGTCATACTTAACAATTTTTGACGACGAGCAGTCATTAGCTGTGTGTACATATACTGTGTCTTCGCCAAAGTGCTGACGCTACTGAAGTATCATGCCGAAGACACTAGACATGACACCTCACCCAATCACATTATACTGACATCGCTCCACAGAGTCTTACTTCCTTGCTCTAATCTCTCAGCGCCAAGCTGATCCAAGGTCTCCCGACTTCCTGACTTCGCAACAAGAGAAGCAATGCTTTCATTTCTTCGCCCAGTTGCAGTGCAGTTTAACCCTTTAACTTAGGTTTAGATTCTGAATTCATCCTACTCGCATTTAAACGCTCAGTATCTCAGATTTAAGCGAAGCATACAGCAACGACTCTTCTTAAGCTGTTTATGTAACATTCATTCACTATAAGTCACTTGTCTAACATTCTCCATGGAGTCGATACGTCTGTCCAGGAGCTGTCAGTAGATTATAACTGATGACAAAACTTCATCTCTACTTGGCTGCAATAATGCTGAAGTGGCCTTGAGCGATACTCATTTATTCCATGCCCAGCAAAAATTTTAACTTGACTTTTGTTCATAAGACTAGTTCCTGATCGCGAATGCTCCGCCCCCTATAAATACGTCAGGATGCCGACAGTTATTATTGTGTGATGATAGAAAGTCTGAGAAGTGTGGATATATATTTTGTTTACATGTTTATGATCAGTATCTGGTGATCTCTATACACCGTCATTGCCCAGTCGGCCACTCTAAAATTAATCCGACGACCACTGGTGACTACCTGCCTAGTACTGGTTAACGAGCATCCATAAACATGCGAAAACGGATAAACCTATCAAGTTTTGTTTACCATAACAAACCGCGGCATTCTGCCACTTCAGGTATTTAGCAAACGTCACTAGACGCACCACCAGCTGTTCTGTCTTTACGAGGAACACCAAGCCAGATTACGATTAGTCGACAAATAAGATGGCGCAGTGTCCAGTATCATGGAAGAGGAAAAGAAACATGTCATAGATTTCCACCTATCATTCATGATATCATCAGGATGCGTGTTCTTGTCCAAGATGTACAATGCACGTTTTTCTGCTTTTCATAATCTATTCGAGGTCTTGCTCAGGTCGAGTTATGTTCGTTAGAGGAAAGTTGTTTTACTCTTCTTCCCGGTTTCCTTCTTGAGCAAGTTTTTTTTTTCAGCATGTAAGACAACAGGCTGGGCCCACTTATAGACAGCAACCGTCATAACAGCGTATCCCTGCTGACCCATTTTTACATAGATTCAACAATTCTACATTTAAATTTACTAAAATTTACTAAATTACTGAAAGGATAACCAGAGGGCTTCAAATTACATCAGAAAAGTATTAACGGGAATGACTTAAACACGATAAAACCTAGATTGACAGAAACTCTTTAAAGGTGCGCAATATTCTGCAAGATAAATAATTTCACATTAGTTGACATAGAATTGTACAATGGTCAATACATTGTTAATTAACATACCCTCCTTGGAACAATTTTTGCATTTCGTAACAATTGTTCAACAAAAGTTAATGGTCTTGCTGCCTATAGGACTGCACAAAATTCCAGCGTAGTATTGAATGGAAACTTAACTTACAACAAACTTTGCGAATTTCTTGTTTTACGCTGCAGCCATAATCACTCCGTGGTACTAAAATCTGTATATAGACTAAGCAAATTTGCAGTATGTGTTCGAAAACTACATGTACGGCCAATGAGATTTCTCAGTAAATCCTTGTTCAGTCCGTGGCAGCGAAAATTAAAACCCGCACTAAGGTTCCTAGACCAGAATTTTCCGAAAACAGCCAGCGTCGATCAGATACAGTCAAGCAGACGAAATCTTACTGATACGCCCGAATGCATCCACGTTAATAATGGTCAGGGAGTTATCGCCCATTTAATCCAATCTTTTGTCCCGGGAGGTTTATTGCTTCCTCTGGTTTCACACTCGACCACTATCACGCTTCACCGAAGTAAGCAGCGGCCGTCAGTCAGCTTTTCAGTGACGGCTTGAGGCGAGGAGTCCAATGACAGACAGACTGGATCTCATCTAGTATGCCACAACCCCTCGAGGGCAGTTAAAGTCTTCTTCATTCGGGTATGTAGGCCTAATAGGCGTACTGAATACTGGTAGTAGGGCTTCCCTTAAGGATTCGCATAAAAAACATCAACTTACAAAAAATGAGTTATACAAAGGTTCTGGCGTTAAATAATAAGGATATGTTTATCTTCAAGCCCCTTTTTGTTTCTTTCAAGGGTAGTAATGAATGGTTGCAATAATCTCAGTTGGTCAAAATGAGATCTACGTTGGTCAATCTATTTATTTATTTGATGGGAGAATATTTCACTTGCACGACGGCGGTCAACATTATAGTATGACATAATTGGGCAGAGCCCGGGGACAAGCCATACTCACCCACAAGTTGCTGGAAGACCTTCCAACGTAAGACCAAATAGACGGTAACCTATGGATACCAAAACTTTAAGGAATTTAAAGGACAACAGGGGAAAAGCTTTCATAGAAATCCAAAAACATAGTCAAAAGCATCACCTCATTGGTAGAGGCAAACATGACCATTGCGCGATCACAATCTGCAAACTTGCGCATTTTTAACATGCAATAGAGGAAACCATATCCAAGAAGAAGTACAGCAACTATGCCGTCTTCCCATAGATCTACTTGTCGCCACTGAATTTGTCATTAGTTTTCCTTTTTCTACGCATGATATCATGTACATTGTAGTACACTGATAATAATATTATTTTGTACCCAGCTATCTCTTCTTTTGACGTCGTTCTTGGAATGCGACATATAGGGTTGCCCTCTGTTCACATCATGTACAACAATATGTACTAAGAGAGAGGAAGAAAAGATAACAAAGAATTTCTTCAACGCAGATGATTAAAAACTAAACTCGTATGCTTTGAATAATTTTCAGAACTCATCTTTCCAACTTTCTTTGAACAGGACAATTTGTCTCGATTAAGAGCATTCTTACTGAATACGGATACTTGTTGTATGTTTGCATATAAAGATTTAACAAAAAAATACAAACCAACATAGAATTCTTAAAGTTATACTTTAACAGTTTAAAGTTTAAATTTTTAGCGTGTGGGAAGTAATCTAAAGACCAATCCCATATTTGTTTATAGCGGCAAAACAACATCGCCCTGAGACGCATTGGGGCATCGCATTGGCCCATACGAGCCTAAAACGTGTACGGACATCTTAATCTCATTTGTCTCATATTAAAACACTGTAAACACATAAACTAACCATAAATCATACATCTATACCTGAGATCCGTTAAGATTTATTCCTGTTGGCCAGTAAATTGAGAGACACATCTGGCTTTGTATAAAATAAGATTCCATATTTCAAACAATGGAATTTCAGCTTTTACTAAATATAAACGCCACCGATAAAATTCTATCTATAACACTGAATTTCTTGCGGGTCCATTTAAAGTCTTGAGATTGATTCTTTTGTCTATTTGTGTTGATTGGTGTACACTGACTCATTTTACTGTCGGGAGTGTCACGTGCTGCTCAAGAAAATGTCGGTTTCAACCGGATACCCGGACATTAATCTGTGGGGCAAAGGAGTGCCACCGCAAACAAAACACTCCTCTAGGCTTAGTTATTAGATAAGTGAACAGAACACAAATCAGGCGGGGGAAGACAGGAGTTGGCTCGGCAATAGCGATTACTTCAGACAGAATGGACAAATTGCAACCTTAAAGCGCTTAACTGTAACATATTATCTGACCCTAAGCCGTTTAGAGAAAGTCTGAAAATTGTGACTAATCGATTCCAAACAAAGTAAATAAATTCGCTTTCCACTTTCTTCAGCGCACAGACGTATATTTTGTCTTTGTATCCAATCGGCTCACATAGTTTTACAATAGTATAAATCATCTTTATATCCAGCCAAATATTTCACAACGCCAGTTATGAATCGCTAACAAAGTATCCGGCTTCACCTGAGTGTTACCACTATCAGGTAAAGTGATTTTCTCTGTCCGACTTTACCCTGATATTCATAGTCATCTGCTCTGTTGTGTCTGTTAGAATTACCTGTATATACGGTGAAACTGTTCACCTTGTTTAATCTACACAATGCTTAGGAAGAGCTCCATTTGGTTCAGACAGAGAACACCTGGTAGGATATTGCCATTTGGTTTCCTTCTTTATGTGCATTTATACAACACTTGCGTTTGTCGAGGCAAGCGATGTGGATAAACATTTAACAATTAGTATGTTCAAAACAGTTTCAGAGCCTGGAAGAAATCTGATGAGAGAGGAACATATTTTGAATCATGTAATGGCTATAGACTTCATTTAAAATCAAATTTCAAAGTGAAACCCGCACACATGTCCGTACGTGAACTATAATTTTACCAAATGCAATTTTAATTTATCATCGTTTTTACTATGGTTTAACCGTTTCTAATGAATATTTCATTACTTCAGTAAAAGGCATGTTTTCGAGTGAAGGAATCTGCAAAACCTTCCCCAATCAACAATGCCCCTGATTTAAAGCCCCAACTGAGCCAGGCAGAGCTGGGTTTGAACATCTTATCACATTGGTCAAAAGCCATTTGCATGGAATAAATGAGACACTGTTTATTTTCAATAAGGAATAGAATGATATTTTTGCTTTAAGGCTGCATTTAATATTTGTTTTATGTTACATATGGCAAACCATATTTACATAAACGTCGTTAAATTCATAGTGCATTTTATACATGTTTTCTAAGCTTCCGGGTGCCTCATTACTCTATAAGATGTCAGTAAGGTGACGCCCCAAGAAAGGACAGCTACTTGCTTGATTATCCGTTAATTTATACCTGAAAACTATTCGTGTTTCTAAGGATTTTGTTCACTGCTTACAGCTCAGTCAAAACTGAGAAAATACGCTTGCCTCGACGGAAGAGACAATTCATCATTTGAAACCCTACATGCCCATCAGTTTATCTACAGCATTGTCTCCTGATGAGTTCTAAGATGAAACAAAGATACTACCGTTTCATACATGAACACACTTCTAAAAGGCATAAGTATGGACGTTATGTTTGAAAGTTTCTGTTTTTCTCTCTTCGTTATTTTGGGATCCATATCCCAGTTATCACATAAACCGAACACCGTCCTGGCATCCTCCTAAAAAAAACATATAGACTACCCTTCTC
The DNA here is from genome assembly GCF_032854445.1 of Liolophura sinensis. Lineage (NCBI taxonomy): Eukaryota > Metazoa > Mollusca > Polyplacophora > Chitonida > Chitonidae > Liolophura > Liolophura sinensis. The sequence goes on from NC_088299.1 coordinate 3,921,307, forward strand.
GTTGAACTTTTGACGTGGTATTCTTGAAGTGACATATTGACAGAGACGAAGAGTATGTAGAAACTGACATATTTTGGCAGCCGGGGGTTTACACCCGTTTAACGATGCCAATTATCGTTAATACTACAGTTCAGGATGGCAGGGATTCGGCCTGGAGGGACGTGCGCTGGCCGCAGGATGACAGCTGACAGCTACTCCACTCACACCTTGTTCCCATAGGATGCTAATAATTCCCGACAATCCAAGATAACGACGACCAACGGGATTAATTCGCTGTAAGCTAAGAGACACGTTGAGGGATATGGGGTGGGTCACAAAAAATAAATTTTTCGACGCTTTTTAATATTAGTACTTTTTATTTCACACATCATTGAATGGACTCACGTTATAAGACACTTCCTGTATCACAGGTGGAAAGGCATATCAGGTGCATAGGTATATTAGGTGCACAGGACACTCACCTGAACGCTTGATCCTACTGTTACATGGCGAATTGCGAATTATTTTTTTTTTTTGCGTTGACACATTGGCCATCTGTGCCCCTCAGATAAATCGAGTTTTGAATATGACTCTTTTGGTCAGAACATAATTAAGGAGAAATATGATCTAATTTACTAGACAGTAACGGCTAATCGTGGTAATATTACAAAAAGTAAGCAAGTGAACCTTATGTAATGTGATCTTGCCACATATGTGACTGTCGTGTGGTATTACGATGAACTCTTCATGTTTATTACCTCAGGCTAATTTCAGTGGGATCCATATGTTGTTTTCATACGTCAATACTATCCCAACCATGAGATATGGAGATATGAATTAAAGGTTTCAAAATGTCCAACATGCGAAATTAGATAAACACAACCTTTGCAAAAAAGAAAAGATATTAATATACTTGGATAGAGAAAGGTTTTTGTTATTTTTGTTTCATTTCTGTTTTATTTTATTTTTGTCATTTAATTAAGCCGTATTGTTGGATATGTCATTTCAGTTCTCTTGCTGTATTTGTTGATGACTGGCGAGACAGAATTATTACAACAGACGCATCCATTAAGTTTTCTTCCAGTTGAACAATGAGAAGAAACAGACGCTTCAGAGAAACTCAGTCCAAAACAACACGTTCTAATCTGAAGCTTAAAACAGAAGGAAGCAACAGAATAAGTCATGTGGGTTTCTTTCTCACATAAAAGGTAGCCGAAGGAAACGTTTTACATGCCCATTGTGATTTAAAACAGGGGCATACGAACATTATTGCTGATACAGACTGATTACGAATTGCATTGTCACAGGATGTGATGTGATGCACTGTGACTTCCTCTCTGTCAAATGTCTTTTCTTCAAATATTTTTTTTTAGAAATACCGAAGATTGTCCCATGGATAGTAAATCAAAGAAATGTAACAAAATCATGTGACATATATTAATAAATCCGAAACCACGAATATGTGCATACAAGGTAGCTCACATATGATATTAACGACGCTGATGAGACACTCACATGTTTATAAGATGATTCTCATAAACCGCTGAGTAAAGATTTTTGTGTAAACTTTTCTTATTTCGGTGATGAAAAGAGATTCATGAAGTCAACAATCGAAGATAGTCGTCATGACATCTGCAAGGTTTCATCCTCGTAAAAATGTTTACATTCAAACATTTAAGCAAATTGCCAATTATCACCTGAGTATATCATAAACAACTGGTCACGATATGACTCTTAATGGACAATGGCGAGCAATGGAGACATGTACTTCTTTGGAATATATCCGTCACATTTTTTGCGTTTTCTGTGATACGCTCCAAACTTTTCAATTTACGAATCATAGACGTGCTTCGTGGAGAAGCAATGGAGAAAAAGGAGAAATATATTTTCAAACATCATGAGAAATATCCACGCTATTAGTTCCATTCTACTGGGCCTAGACCTACACTATAGTTTCTATATTGAGGCTCAGACTGCTTGTTATCTCCAGAATATCTTTAAAAATAGTGCTCGATGAGTAGTCAGATCTGTCATCACTTCCTTGTGAGATCCAGTAAAATGGGTACAACATGCCAGCGCCCAATCTGTTTTCAATTTACTGATATTCCAAAGTGCCAGAAAAATTTATAAAACTATTTCAACAAGGTCAGACACAGAGATATGGTGTGCATGGTATTTTCTCATGTTCTCGAAGAGAAATTATAAAAACTTCACAGAAGGGTAAATGGGTATAAGGGAAACATTTTACTCAGATATATCAGAAATTGTTTAAGGTTTAATCTAGACCAATACTGTCTCTATCACATCATAAATGATAGGGTAAATAGAGTCAGGCGTAGATACAGAGGGATAAATGTCTTTTGTCCCCGGGAAACGTTTTTCTGCTGATTACGTCAGTGGGCAGCAAAGCTACATTTGCCAGGAAAGTTCTCTTAAGAGACCAGCATGTGCCAACTAGACTCACAAGGTAAATTGTCCAGACGGTACATAAGACCTAGGCTGCCCATACACGATTGTGCAAACAACTGCTTTAAGTAAGGAATGCCAGTCCGGTTTTGAAAGTCTTCTGTAGTTAGACGAGGATCACGATAGTGTCTGTTAGAACGATGGCTAAATCAGATGGTCTTCGGTTCTTGGCACATTAGCTAATGGCCAAGGTAACGGGCGAATTTTAAACAGAGTGGGCCAGTGAAGGGAATAAGAGCAACTGGAGTTAAATCCCCTCAACTTGAGCATTGACCCAAATTTCTCCAGGTTTGTGGCAGATCCCTGACTTATATTTCCCGATGAATTTAATGCTTTGAATTAGAGCTTTGTCCTACGACATTCAGTTAAAAGTTAATTGTTTGACTGTGTCACCTAGATACATGATATACAAAGTGATGAGCAGCTCTACATCACACTCAGGCGCACAAAAACACTACAATATGAGATTTCCTGATAAAGAAAACTTATCTTTGCCCCCTTTATTGTGTTCGCTTGACTGATTCCAAACTTGATTGACGCCAGACCTTTCTGTGTTAAATAACCCTTTTTGTTTAATCTCTGGCCTTCCCTCAGGTCTCGTTTTTCACACTTTAAAAAGCTGTATTATACACGACAGCTCTAATCAATATGCCTATTTCTGGCCGGGGTTGTCAAGGCGTAAATGGCGCTCGATGATATAGTTGAAGAGTGTTACAGAGGAGTTGGTGGGATCCAGTGCGTCATTCGTTGGCGTCTCTGGTGTCTAGGACACTTTTTTCTCAGTCTGGCAATAATAAAGACAAATTGGTCAGTGTGCGAAAAGAACGCGTTATCCACCTAACTGATGCTTTGTTAGTTGTGTGGAAGTGTATGATGGTTGAAGGCAGGTATTAGCTCTCTGTTAGTCTAATGGCTTCAGCTCTCAATTTGTGTAGCAAATGTGAAGTACATCTGTTTGTTTGTTTTTCTTTGTTTGTTTTGTTTTGTTTTGTTTTTTGTGTTCTTCAGATTGGATCTGCTGCTCAGGAAAATGTCGGCTCCGGAAACCCGGACATAAGGTGGAGCAAAGGAGTATTACCGCAAATAAAACATCTGCCTGGCTTAGTTATAACATAAGTGAACAGAACACAAATCAGGCGAGGGAAGACAGGGGTTGGCTCGGTAATGGCGCTTACTTCAGACAGAATGGACAAATTGCAACCCAAAACCGCTTAACTGTAACATATTATCTGACCCTAAGCCATGAAGAGAAAGTCTGATATTGTGACTAATCGATTCCAAACAAAGTAAATAAATTCGCTTTCCACTTTCTTCAGCGCACAGACGTATATTTTGTCTTTGTATCCAATCGACTCACATGGATTGACAATAGTATAAATCATCTTTATATCCAGCCAAATATTTCACAACGCCAGTTATGAATTGCTAACAAAGTATCCGGCTTCACCTAAGTGCTACGAGGTGAAGTAGTTTCCTCTGTCCGATCTTACCTTGATATTCTTAGTCATCTGCTCTGTTGTGTCTATTAGAATTACCTGTATATACGGTGAAACTGTTCACCCTTTTTACTTCCCCGGGTTTAGTTATCAGACAAGTGCAGAGAACACAAATCAGGCGGGAGAAGACAGGTGATGGCTCGGCAATGTTGCCTAATTCAGACAAGACTGATATATTGCAACTTTAAAGCAGTTAAATGTTAAATATTATCAGCCCCTGTGCCATTTAGAGAAAGTTTAATATTGTAAGTAATCCATACAAAACAAATGAAGTAAATGCATTTTTTTTTACGTTCGCAGACGTATATTTTATCTCTGTCATCTATTCCATCCACCTTGTTTCATAATGATATTAATCGATTTCTTATCCAACCGAATATTACACAACGTCAGTTGTCAATCATTATCACAGCATCCGGCTTCCCCTGAGTGTTACGACTCCCAGGTGACGTGATTTCGTCTGGTGGACTTTAACCTGCTACTCGTGTTCATCTACTCTATTGTGTTACCCAATCTCCGGTGACAGCCCAATTATCCAGCACTTATGAGGAGATCCATTTGGTTGGGGCAGAGATCACCTGGTACGGATATTGCCATTTGGCTTCCTGCTCGTGTGTAATTATACAACGATTTTCTCTACTAAGGCAAGGGCAGTGGCTAAATATTCAAAAATAAACATGTTCCAAACAGTTTCAGAGTATAGAAGAAATCTAGTGATGGAAGAACATAGTTTCAATCATGTAATGGCAATAAGTTTCATTTAAAATCAAATTTCAAAATAAAACCATCATGTCCGTACTCGATAAATAAGTTTTAGTCCATTTTTAATTTATTATGTTTTTATGGTTTTTATTTATATTGTACCTTGTCTGATAAATATTTCGCTACCCGGAAATCCACCCCGCCCTTTTCCAGCCAACAATCCCCCTGATTTAAAGCAAATGAAGGGTCATTTGCATGAGGCAAAAATAATATTTGTGTTCAGTGTGGAAGAGAGTGCCTTTGTTGACTTAAAGATGCTTTGGATATACTCCTATTCCATATGCGAACAGATCTCTGAAATTTATTTATTTACTTATTTGATTGGTGTTTTACGCCGTACTCAAGAATGTTTCACTTATACGACGGCGGCCAGCATTATGGTGGGTGGAAACCGGGTAGAGCCCGGGGGAAACCCACGACCATCTGCAGGTTACTGACAGACCTTACCACGTACGGCCGGAGAGGAAGCCAGCATGACAGATCTCTGAAAGGCAGAAGTATTCACATGCTGTTTAAAAAGCTTTTTTCTTGGTGTATTTTTGGGAGCAAGAGAAATTGCAAAGAGAAGAGCAAATAGAAATTGACATATTCTGGCTGTCAAGGGTCCTCACCCGTTTAACGACGCTAATTAGCACCAACACCATAGAGTAGGGCGACAAAGGCCCGGCCTTGAGGGACTTACACTGATCGCGGGGTGACAACTGTCAGCCGCCTAACTCACACCTTGTTCTCAGCGGTTTGGAATAATTCCTTATAATTAACATCATGAGCAAATAGGTCAGAACCCTGTAAGGTAAGAAACACGTATAGATCGGACGGGTCAGAGAAAACGATCATGTTTCTTAAATTTGTAATTTTTGGAAACGATTTATTTCTAGTGTAGTTTAGACACATCATTGAATGGAGACCCGTTTCAAGACATTTCCAGCATCATAGCTGGAAGGGCACATCAGATGCACGGGAATATCGCCTAATCGCTTGATCCTGCTGTTACGAGGCGATAAACGCCAATAGTAACGTTTAACAAGACTGCTTTCTTAGAATAGTTCGTTATTGATTTCCACACGTTTATGGAAACTGGATGTCTTGGTATTTATTATTAGTATTATGCACAGAAGAGAATGGTTTTCTTAAGCCATATGTGGCAACAAAATCTTGATCACAGTGTTCATCTATTGCGGCTTATTTATTTAGACGTATTGACCACCTGTGCCCCTCTGATAAATAGAGTTTTGAATATGATTTCTTTGGTCAGAACACAATTAAGGAGAAATATGATCTAACTTTTTGGACAATAACAGCTAAAGGTGGCAACATTGCAAAAAATAAACATAGGAACATTATGTAAAGCGATCTTGCCACATATGTAACTTTCCAGTGACATTACTAACGCTACCTCCAACTGATTCTCACCCCAGCCTAATTACCATATACTGTTTTCATAGAACATTATTATCTCAACCATGTGTAACGGGAGCAGCTTTCCAGTGCTTATACTAGCTGTAGCTAGTGGGAATTTCTCTTTAGCCCAGTTGGAACAGCGCTGGACTTCTGCTGTTGAGACCCAGTTCGAGCCTGGTGTGACCCATGCAGTGAAATCCTTTGACCATTACACTGGTGCCGTGACCTAACAGGTTCCAAGAAGCGTGGGGCCCTGGGCCTGCGAATGTGGGTGTGTCTTGTTAGAGGGAAGGATTTAAGTGGGGAAGAGTGTAAGGGGAGCAGCTTTCTGGTGCTTATACTAGTCGTAAGTAATGGGAATTTCCCTTAAGCTCAGTTGGTAGAACGCTTGACTTCTGTTGTTGAGACCCTAGTTCAAATCCTGGTGTGACCCAAGTAGTGCATTACACATGATATATGGAGATATGAATTAAAGGTTTCGATATGAAAGGTCCAACATACGATATTAAATATCAACATGGGGTCTTCGTGGCTCGGTTGGTTAGCACTCTAGCGCAGCCTAATGATCCAGGAGCCTTTCACCAATGCAGTTGCTGTGAGTTCAAGTCCAGCTCATGCTGTTTCTTTTCCTTTTAATTTTATTTTTGTCCTTTAATTAAGCTGTACTGCTGAATATACTTCATTCAATTCCCCTGCTGTATTTGTTGATGACACGCAAGACAGAGTTATTACAACAGACCCATACGTTAAGGATAGTTTTCCTCCAATTGAAAATTCTCTATCAGGAACTTTGGCAAGAAGCAGACACTTTGGAGAAACTCAGTCCAAAACCCCTTGGTGTAATTTAAAACATAGTAAAAGACGTAAGCAACACAACAACTGGCACACGGTTTTCTTTCTCACGACAGCGACAGCTGAAGGAAAAGAAACGTTACAGCTCACATAAAGAGAAACACGTAGCAAACTGAAAACATGTAGCATTCTGAAAACACGTAGCAAACAAAAGCCAACATAAAACGGTCTTTTACATTTGATTTTCAAAAAGGGGCATACAAACATTATTGCTGATAGAGACTGATTAGAAGGTATATACTTGACGAGAGCACGCCAAAATTGGATCATTACCACAGGATGTGATATGATCAACCGTGGCGTATCTCTCTCTTAAAGATTTTCCCATGGATCTATCAACACTTCCTTGTGAGATATAATAAGGCTGTACAACAGGCCAACCCACAGTTTATCACCGATTTGGCGACATTTCAATCAGCCAGACAAGTATATAAAACTGTCCCAATAAGACCGGACAGAGAGATGTAATTTATTGCATGGAACCAGGCGTAGATACAGAGGGATAAACGTCAGTTGTCCATGGGTGGCGTATTTTCTGCTGATTACGTCAATGGACATCATAGCGACCGGTACCTCTGCTTAAACGTCCAGCTGTGTGCCAACTAGGCTCACAAGGTAAACTGTCAACACGGCACCTAAGACTTATGCCGCTCACACAAAGCTGCACCCACAACTACTTTAGGTAGAAATGCCAGTCTGGTTTTGAAAACTTTCTGTGGTTCGACCAAGATCACGTAATCTCTGTTAGAAGGACGGCTAAATCAGATGGGCTTCTGCTACTGGCACATTAGCTAAAGGCGAAGGTGAAGGGTTGTCTTAAAACTGAATGGGTCAATGAAAAGAATAAGAGCATCTAAAGCTAAGTCGCCTCAACTTGGGTATTTGTTCCCAGTTGCCTAAATTGTGGCAAACACCTGAGTGAAGGAGAAATATTTCCAAATGACATGAATTATTTGAATTAGAGGTTTTTCCTGTGACTTTAAATTAAAAAAATTAACTATTTAATTTTGTCACCTCCATATACGTGCGAAGCGATTAGTAAATCCACATCATACTGATTCTCTTCAAAACATTGCAGGATTCGATCTCCGGATATTGGTATCTTAACTCTGTTCCATTTTATTGTGTTGTGAGTCCAAACTTGATTGACGCCACACCTCACTGTGTTGAATAACCTTTTATTTTTTGTTTAAATCTCTGGTCTTGGCTCAAGTCTCCTTTCTCTCACGTTAAATAGCTTTGTTGTATACGGCAGCAGTAATCGATATGCCTATTTCTCACCGGGATTGTCAGGGCGTGAACATCTCCCGATGATATAGTTGAAGAGCGTCGTAAAGGACATGGAGGGATCCAATACGTCATTCGTAGGTGCACTTTTTTCAGTTTTCAGACTGGCAATAATAAAGACAAATTGGTTAGTGACGGAAAATCATCAAAATTCACGGCTAGTATACGAATATGTGTTTTGACGAATAGACTTTTTTCTTTGCCTTGAGGTTGAGAGGATGTCCCATAAAAATGACCAGGCGCATACCCACTTTTCAGCATTTAACATCCGGGTATCTAGCTGTGAGCCCCTGATATGAAGCGCTTTCAAGCAGATAATGTCAGACGCAAGGTAGGAAATTACTCAGGGACAATCCGTTTAAAAATAAATGTGAGGCCTTTGGAAAAGGGATCGGTGCTTCCTAGTTAGCTTAGGAGCTGTTTAATGCTCGGGTAGAGCTCTATATTGTCTCACAAATCAGGCCTTATCGGTGACACTTTAGCAACATATTATTTCATCATGTAACCTATTGGAAACGTTTGGAACAGGTAAGAAAGGGCTTCTGCATATAACTTGGCCTATTGGGATATATTTATTTATTTATTTATTTATCTGATTGGTGTTTTACGCCGTACTCAAGAATGTTTTACGTATACAAGGGCGGCCAGCATTATGGTGGGAGGAAACCGGGCAGAGCACGGGGGAAACCGTGCAAAGCGCTGACAGACCACATACGGACGGAGAGGAAGATAGCATGAGCTGGATATGAACTCACAGCGACCGCATTGGTGGGAGACCAATGAGGTCGCTGTGTATCCTACGACTTTCAGTTAAAAGTTATTTTTTTAATTATTCACCTTGATGCACGTACAGAACGAGAGCAGATCTAAATTATACTGAGGCGCAGAAAAACACTTTATGATTCGATTTCCGGATATTGGTATCTTACCACTGTCCCAGTATATCGTGTTTGCTTGATTGGTTCAAAAAATGACTGACACCAGAATATACTGTGTTAAATAATCTTTGTTGTTTTAATCTCTGTCCTTTTCTCACGTTTCGTTTTTCACACGGTACAAAGCTTTATTACAGAGAGGAGCTGTAATCAATATATCTATTTCCAGCCGGGCTTTCCAGAACGTCAGCGGCCCACGATGATACAGGCTAACAGCGTTGTGGGGGAATTGTTGGGTTTGTTGGCATCTCTGGTGTCTATGGCACTTCAGTTCTCAGACTGGCAATAACAAAGACAAATTGGTTAGTGGCGGAAAAGAAGGCGTTGTGCATCTAACTGATCATTGGTTAGTTGAATGGAAGTGTATGATAGTTGACGTCAAGTATTAGCTACATGTGGCTGTGTTCGCGTAATAGGCTCAGCTCTGTGTATAAGGTGTGAATGTTAAAACAGTAGATAAGGATATGGTGCAAAATGGAATGTGCGCTGGGAAAAGTGATAATACTAGAAATATATTTGCAGATACAAGGGGGGTATGAGGGGTAGGGAATTGATGTTAAGTGTTGGTGTTTGTGTTTCGAAACGTTTTGTGCTTAGAGGCGCCAGAATGGGGCCAGTATTGACGAGCACATTATACAAATGACACACAAGGATGTGTCTCGAGGCACACAAGCACGTGAGCATATCTCAATATTTATACCCTTGGATCTAGCTGCTTATAAAGCCCTTTCACGCAGAAAATGTCAGATGCAAGACAGGAAATTGTTCAGAGCAAACCGTAAAAGAAAGTGTGAGACCTGTGGAAAAAGGACTGTCCCTTAACTTCTTGCAAAGAAGTTTAGGGGCTGTTTAATGCTCGGTTAAAGTTCTCTGTTTCCTCACAAATCAAGCCTTGTCGGTGACACTTTAAGAAGTGTAATATTTTAGCACGATATTATGTAACCTTGGAAAAACTATTAACAGGTAATAAATGCCACAAACATATTCTAAATATAATAGAACAGTTTGTTACACCTGCCCTTTTCTCTCCGGGCTTCTTAGTTGCTGACTCGTATGTTCCTTTGGCTTTTTTACTTTTATTTTTTTTTTATATCTGACATTTTTGTAACTAACTGGTATTGGCTATGTCAGTTTTTTTCCCTTTTTTGTCAGTTTAACGATGCTAGTTAGGCGTGATGATCAAGTGATCATAAATCTAAGGTCAAAATGTGAGGGTGAAGGAGGGCGTGTTTTAGGCATTCAAATTGATAGCAGAATGTCAATAACTACAAAGCTGTTGTTTAAATCAACACTACTTTCCGATACCTGATACATTCTTAAGCTCAACATTTGATGTAAAAAGATATAAGCTTGTCATGAAAGCCTGGAAATCGAAGAAATACAGTTTTTCTATCTGCGATGTCTAAAAGACACAGACGCACTCATATCATGTTCTGAAATACTACTTTTACGCCAGTGTACTGACGTTTATGCTTATTTACTGCGAGGTAATGTATGCTATACTGTCGCAATTGACCAGAAAGCAGGATTGTCTTTCTTTACAAGTGGATAGACTAGTACTAGTAAAAGAAATTACCTAAAGGTTTGGGTTATAAGATTTTTGAAAAAAAGAAAGCATGCTGAGATAACATGCGCATTGCGCATGTGAAGAATCGTTAATTCCTATTGGCCTCACAATTTCGGAATGCAACAATAAAGCTCTTTGATGCATTATTTCTCGAGTGTAATTTGATTCGATCTAATCCGGCATGATTCGTTTTCACTCTGCTTATTCTATCATATCGCGTCGTTACGCAGTCATCGACCTGAATTTCCTTGGAATCACATAAAACAAATTTACGGCAGAGATACACAAGTTTCTGCCAATGTAAACCCTTCCAAACTCAACCCTACAAGCGGATGGCGGCGACATGATCAACACAGTGCAATTTTTTGTACCACATATGAATGTTTTCAGCATATAACCGACATAATCTCCAATGTTCCTTACTACTTCGGGGGTTTGTTTTGGCAAGTGTTATTTTTAATGTTAATTTGTTGCCGCACATGTCATTTCCATTATTCCATATCTTCAAAGCAGGTATATGTCCCCAAATCAAGCCACGTTGCATTCATGAACCCATTGTGAACAGCTCTTATAATTTTGTCTCCAAGGCATTTATCCTGTTTTCCAACTATATGTTGCCACTAATGTTACGTTAGAAGTATTTTATCACTGATGACCAAAACAAGCCCAAACAAGGAAACTTTTTGACGTAACATTTATGAAATTTGTTTTCCTGCCACATTACCCCAAGATCTGTGTCTGTTAGCAAAGAACCTCATGGTGGTGTAATGTTTGGAATACGGAGGCCCAGAGATACTGCCCTTCACACAACAACATTAACATAGTATCAGAAGGTTACACATGCGCAACTCTTGCGATTATGTCCAAGATTTGCCTCCGAACTGTCTAGTGCTGAGGTATTAATTGGATAATACTGCCACACAGCCATTATATGTTGTCGATATACTATACATTTCTGCACTCTTATTTTGTAACTAGTTAAAATATATCAGAATTTTTGTCTGTATTGGAGAGAAATGAAAACTTTTTGATCATGCAGTGTTACATTGAATGCTATGACTTCCAGTAGCGACAGCTTAAAATATATACTGGTCTTGCTAGGATGATTTATGATAAGATGTAGAAAAAAGTGCCAGCTGAATGTGGTGGTACGGAATGGTACCAGGTGAAAGTTTACGGAGTATATATTTTGAGACTTGAAGTAAGGAATAGTAAGGAAAATCGATGCGTTCGTGCAACCCCCCAAAAAAACTCTACATGGCCTTATGTCGAGACTATACCCAAACGCATAATTTTGGGAGCTCACACATAATGACAGCGTCATGGTCAGAGTTTTAATTTGAGATTGGAAGATTGGTATATAACTTTAAACCGAGTGGAGTGTCCTACGAGGGCTCAGTTTTCACATAGAGTAAAGGGCAGTGGGGTAATGATCCTGCCAAATATCGGTGTCAGCACAAGAAATTATGACCCCCACTGCTGAGAAACAGCGTGGATCTTGGCTGATTAGGTCACGCACGCGGTCTGTTTATTACCGTTTCCAGCGCTATCCACTGAACACGTACAAAGACTGCTAAATGGCACAGGGCTAAGGTTTATGTGAGCTACCGACTACTTTTTTCATTTGTTCTAACCTCACTTTGACTCAAGTCTGTCGTCATCTGCTTCACTGAGTTGGGTGTCGCTGCCTTACTAGCTTATAAGCCTAAAGCGCTGACTGACTAAGACCTGCTCGACTAATCAGGTCGCGAGATCAAATCCAGCTATGGATGTCTTTACTGCAGTTTTAAGTCAAGAGATTTGTCAAGAGAGTTACAGATCAGTGGTTTAGTCCGGGCATTTAGGTTTCCTACATACAGTTAAAAAATGTTGATAACTGTGTTATATAAAAAGGGGTCAATCAATCAATCAAGCAAGCAAGCATCACGGCACGTTTACAGTCTTAACACGATCAATTCCAAAGCCCAATTGCCAAACTATAATGAGTGAGTGAGTGAGTGCTTGGGGTTTAACGTCGTACTCAACAATTTTTCAGTCATATGACGACGACCAAACTATAATGACCATAACGGCATATTATCAGGGTGTGTAACGTTTACATAAGTACCTTCTGGGTTATGAGGTTGAAGCACTTTTTCACCTAAAGGTTAAACATACTTACTTTTTGGAAAGATCAATTTCATATAAATTTTGGCGCATATTAATTTGCACCTCCTGGTCAAAAGTATCATCTCTCAATATGTCAGTTCAAATCTGACTATCTTTACCGTTCAACTTCATTCCTTTACTACTGTATGTGTGTACACTGCTTCAGCGAGGGTACTCAAGTAGCTAATGTAAATATGTTAAACCGTCATAAAATCATGCTTGCTGCTTCTACGTTAAAGAGACCTCAGTTTTCTAAAATGAATATTGAACAGCTGATGCCGCTGATGTTTTGGTTAAAGTGTAACCCAAAAAATTCTTTTTGACTAGTTCGATCAACTGCCTGGAATGCCTTTAGCGAATATGCCATGGTTACTTCACACAAATCAAAATAACAAAGAAAGGATGGATCTCTCCAATCCAAAACCAGACAGTCTTTTTCTACACTTGTTTCAGTATACTTCTCTATGATAGCCTACGTGGAGTGAGTGTAGAGTATGATGAAAGGGAGATTGTTTTTGCGTATCAGTAACTGTTTTTTACGCGAATCTATGATATTAGTCATTAATCAAACGAATGCTTTCTTCACAGAACACCGAGCAGGAAAAACATCAAGGACGATGAAGTTGCACATGTTCATCTGCCTGGCGACGATAACTGCGGTTGCAAAAACAAGACTTGATTCAAGGTTGTCTGCGGAGTAAAATAAGTCACGTGGAGATCACATGTGCCACGTCCAGACACTGCCTCCTTAGAGACCCATGTGCCGTTCATTTGACCTTGTAATTCAAGGACATGTACAGAACTGTTCAAAGCCAAAATAGTCAACATATCTTGGCAAACACTAATTAGTAAGCGAAGTGCGTAAATCACAGTTCAGTTCATTAACCGGTAAAACAATTATCGAAACCATTCCTAAAGTACCACTCTTACTCTGGTGATCTAAGCCCATCATCCAAAAGCGGTAAATTGTCTTATCTCATAGAAAGAGTTTACTCACATATCCGTTACATGGTGCCTTGACATGAGACCCTGTAAAAGTTCCCGAAACGACCAGATGAAAAAATAACATTTTTAAAGATATTGGTTAATCAGATGAGAATGATATATTAACCTTTCCTCCCCGATACTAACTACGTGCGTCCGTTTACAATAACCCGGCCATGCGCACGAGCAATGTCATAAAAATATTGAAAACATTTCCTATTTAAAGGGAAGGTACTTTGAAAACACGGGGATGTAAATCGGGGTTACCGGCCTTGTTTTTCCTCTTTGTGTAAATGAGTTCACAGTCCCTGAGTTTCTGGTTATAGGAAAATTCTTGCCTGATACGATTACATTTTGGCAATTCTTTTTGTTTTAACGAAACGAAAATTAATCGCTTTGAAACACGCATATAATTCTGCTTAACCCGGGGGCTGATGGCGTAAAGGCCTGTATGTTAACTACATCAAAAGAGTGCGTTAGTGAATGGTTGCTATCAAAGCTTGACAGACATAACTGTTTATAAGCCACTTGCACAAAATGACCTTAAACTAAATCAACTGCAACCCCCATGGCGACATATGTTGAAAACAAGTTGCCATGGTAGTTACAATCAACTTAGCCTACACAAACGATCACTTTGTGCAAGAGGTCGAATGCAAATTATTCACGGGCCATGAGTATATGACATAAATGGAACGTCATTCCTCGGATATCGAATGACTGCAAACGTTGACTGCTTTTATCTTATGTCTTTCCAGCTTTCTTTACTATTTATATACTAATCATACATTGATTTTCATTTCTATTTATATCTTAATTCTCACTCATGCTAGACCAATTGTTGGAATGGTCACGTACTTTCCACCCACCATAAAACTTGCATGGTGACATAAATAAAACCTGAGTGAAAGAGTCTTGAGTACGGCGTAAAACAGCAATCAAATAAATAAATAATCACTGGTGTTATGTGTACGACTGCCGTCAGCTTCTAAATTTAGCTTGCCACTGTTTACATATGCTAAGTTCAGGGCCTGCTGTCTGCCTCTGCCTTAGAATGTTCCAGAATACGCTCAGTTCGATGCCTGTTTGTTTACATCAAGTGTTCAGGAATTTTCTTATTCTAGACAATTCCACTAGGCTATATAAGACCTATGAAAGCAGGTCAAAAGGAGAAAGGAGAATTATTGAGAGTTTTGGATGCTTTCGCTGTGAATTACTTTAGTAGGCCTTTTGTGCTGAATTTTGGTGTCTTTATAGCCTCTGGATTTGTTATATCCTATCTCCACCGAGCACTTGTTCAGTCTGAACTTGTATATTTAATTTGTGCTCTTGTGTACACAGTGCTTATTAGTACACGGACCCTGTCTGTGGAATTTTGTGCATATTTCGTCATACACTCAGTTACACTGTGGATTTTCCCTCTTGTGAATTTGCCTCTGAGTATTTATGCCTGTGTGGTATATATTGTGGGATATATGCGTCCGTTTGGACTTGACACCGTAAGTACTTTAGTATTTGTATAGATACTGCTATCCTTTCTTGTTAAACTTAAGTACTTTAGTATTTGTATAAGTGTTATTATCTGTTCTTGTTAAACCTAATAAATTGTTGTAAAATAAAGTCTGCTGGTTTTGGTTAATTTTTTGTGCGGCTAAACTGTCGTGTATTTCGAACAAGCCATCTCTTTATAATACAGGCAGTTTGGGTCGTAACACTGGAAATTAAAAAGCCAAGTTGATTGGAAAGAACGAGCCATCCATATGCACTACACCCGCCATATCCCAGTGGACATGCAATAATATCACTTTGTGGTTTGGGATAAATATTGTTATTGGTATAAGAAAAAATGCCGTTTATAAACAGTACATCGAAGAAATACTACACTTGCCTCTTTATTTATTACGGTGTTCAAAGCCATCTGTGTTTAGTTACCCTACTATTTGCTTGCTAATTCAAGAAAAAGTTTTCTTTAGTTTATGAGTAGAATATAAAATGCTGTTTTCAGGTTTTAACCACACTTGTCAAAGATACTAAGTATACCGTAATAAGAAAGGACTCCTTTCAAACAAGTAAATCTTACTTGAATCTGAAGGACAATTACTGAAGAACACGTGTGTGAAAAATTGATTTTATTTATTTATACTCAGGAATATTTCACTCATACGACGGCGGACAGCATTACAGGGGAAGGAAACCGGGCAGAGCCCAAAGGAGCCCACGACCAGCCGCAGGTTGCTGCCCTTCCCACGTACGAACAGAGAGGAAGCCAGCACGAGTTGGACATGAACTCACTGCGATCGTATTGGTGAGAGGCCCTTGGGTGACTGCGCCGTGCTGGCGTGCCAACGCCATCGGCCACGGAGGTCCATGAAAAATTGAAGTGATTGAACTTTTTGTTTTACCAAAAGGCAAAATTCCTTTTTGGACCCGTTTTCCTGTGGGAATTCACATAATTCATAATAAAAATATGATTACGTGAACCAAAATAACGAAGTATCGTGTTGGTTCACGCAATCATTTATTTAGAAATCTAAAAAAGATATTATTTGGGAGTTCAGCGGACTCCACAACCACCACAATATTTCATGGTTTCTGACGCATTTTTGTCCGCATTGGTCCAGTGGTTATATGCGTGTATTAAAACCATTTAGTCCAATAGAATAAAGAGGTCAATTCCTATAATTGCATCCTTTTAGTACTTAATAAAGTGAGGTAATAGAACGGGGGTTAAAAAAGTTTAAATATGATATTGTAAATCTGTACAGATTGTATACAGTATTCTTCCAACTCAACTTTATTTACTTCGGCTAACAGCATATCGTACAATTACATTCAGAAAATGGGGATCTGTTTATCAGTTCACCTTTGTAAAAAAAAAAAAAAGTTTAGCTGAAGCAGGCTACCACTGTTCAATCTTATTATGTTCTTTCGTGGTCTTACATTCCTTCAGTGAGTGAGTGGAACTTTATAAGTCGCATGCCTGCCATATAACAGGAAAATCACTACCATCCACAGGATGCTTGCAGACCTTTCCACGAACTTACAGGGTCCGCACTGGTGAGAAGCTCCTGGGTCATTGCACCGCGCTGGCGTGCTAACCAACCCGGCCACGGAGATCCCCCTCCCTCCACTCCTGCAAATGAGTGTTAGGCTATCAGGGAAGAGGGACTAGTTGAACACAATATATGTACGTGCTAGTATAACATAGCGCTGAGGCAATGTGGCCTGATAAACACACAAGCACAGCTTTCGAGATTGAAAAATTCAACGAAGGTGAAACGTTACTGCTGAGGATCCTGTGACACAGATACTGCCGATGGTCGGTTTCCAAGCTGTTAATAGGTGAGCTATCGTTCGGGCCATTCGCAAAACTGGGAGGGAGTGTGGAAAAGTGCATTGTCCAGTACCTGGACCATTATTACCCGTTATTACCCATTATTTGACCTCACGAAGATACTAATTCTTAATTCGCTAATTTTCCATTATCGTTACGTTCGGGTTCAGGTATTAAGCTTGAGCTTAGGGTTAATGATCGGTACCTCCATATTTGGCGGCGTACACAGACAAAATATGTTACAAGATATGATGTATTGCTAAAGGGTCATCAGAATTCATTATATATGTAAGATGAAATCGTCCAGTTAGAGCAATGAAAGAGCTACAAAGCAATCCTAATGTGCAAACCGCAACGGACAAACGCACAAAAGTGCATTTTGAGTTCTAACAAAGGGACAACACTCTGTTAGCCATTTTACAAGGAAAATGAACAATAAGCATTCATGTTCTATCTGGCAATAATGAGAACCAGATTTTGATGAGTACCAAAATCTATCGCAAATGTATATGACACACGGCCGAGCAATGCACAAAACTTAGGGAGCCCTATTAACTTAATATTAAGTTCTTGCTAAGAATAAGTCTGTTGGGTGTCCTGGGTCCAGGGGGATAAATACTGAGGGCCAGGCACCCATTTCACGGACCAATTTCGGGATTTAGCTGAATTTAATGGAAATTAAACCCTTACACTTATGTATGAAATCGATGAAATTTTGACCGCAGTTTCCATGTTGTGGTAGTAAAATTTTCTCGAAGTCCGTGCATTGTGTTTTACGCTCTACTCAAGAATATTTTACTTATACCACGGCGGCCAGCATTATGGTGAGTGGAAACCAAGCAGAGCTCAGGGGAAACCCACGACCATCCGCAATGCAAATTTAAGGCTCTTGACTTCAACCTAACGTGGTCTTATTAAACAAGCCCCAGTGCTAACGAGAGGAAGTACCTTGCAGTGAGACCGACCTGCAAACTGAACCGGCGCGTGGCAATAGATGCTAATATTCGTGAATGCTGTGCGCCGTGAAGTAAATGAAGTATTCTTCAATATGGCCTTAAAACACCACTCAAAAGATTGAATAAATAAATATTCGATAATAACTAGAAATGAAATAATAAGCAACAATATTTGGAGTCTGAATACGCACACGTCAAAAAAGATTTGCCTCTATGAACTTAAACATTTTGCACTTTATTAAATACGATAATCAGTGCATTTTTCATCCATACGCGGTTTGGATGAAAATCATCAACCATTCTGATAAATTACTCTTAAACACGCTCCTGTTTTCATCACTTTTGCTGCCAAACTCATAATAAATCTACACATACACCACCGTATAATACATTATTATCCAATACTAAAAGTAAGCGGCGTCATATTTTAACGTCTGTGACGTTTTGGCGCCAGAATTTAGATCGCCGCTAGTCTGATCATGGATTTCTTTGTAATCTTTGGTTATAATGGACACTTTACCATTTTGAGTGGTCGGTTCGTCGAAGCGATCCTCGGAAAAATCCGAGTCAAAGGACATGCGATCGTGGCTGTTAGACACTTTGTCGTCGGGCCAAGGTAATGATGACGAGTTAGGATCCCTGGTCTTGTAGGTAAACGCTTCATCGTCCTCTCGAATTTCTGCGTCAATAAATCCGTTGGAATAATCCGCCCAGGTACCAGTTCCTGAGTCACCATTGCCACTCTGATGGTTGTTCTTGATGTTAGTCTTTGGCTTACTTGAATTTATAGGCACTTTGTCAAACGGGTTCTCGCTCTCACTGGAATAATGTCTATGTCTGTGTTTGGATACAACGGCCTGCGTGACAAACGATCCCTCGCTGCGCGTATCATCTAGGTTGTCTTCAGAGAACGGATTGTTATCATCTGGTAAACCTAGGGACCCGCCGGGCTCCTCGGAAATCGACTGGAAATACGGCACGCTGTCTAAAGCGGAAACGGACGCGTAGCCAATGGCTAATGCTTCCTCAAATCCTTTGTCCACTTCTTCATCAAAGTGAATTGAGGGTGAATTACTTCTCTGTGAACTCGTGGCGCTAGGAAACGTCTTGGCGTCTCTAAATGGTTCCGATATTTCAAACGTTTCAGGATCATCCGGCCACACAGGACGCCCCATAGGAATGTTTGGCGTTATTACCACAGAACTATCACTTATGATGCTGGAATTTTCAGTTTTGGCCGAGTTTTGGCCTATTTTCCCCATCGACTGTTGCTTCCTGACTGGCTTTTTTGGCGGTTTCGCTCCACTAGAGACACTTCCGAAAGGTTTGCTTTCCGTGATTTTCGCTCCTGTCTGTGACGACGTGTCGTCGAGGACTATAGAAATATCAACCGTGTCGTACTGATAACTCATTCCGTCACTTTCGCTCTCTGTCGGTGGCTTACTAAAGCTCGACGTAAGATTGTCTGGGTGATATTCCCCGCAGAAGTAGTAAAGCGAGCTGTTACTGCCTTCTTTCTTGTGTGACTTCTCGACCGGCTGTGGATCGATGCTGACCGGTGGAGAAGAGTTCTGGACAGCGTTACTGCTGTCCTCTTTTTCAAACGCATCGTTAACGAAAATGGCCGGCAGGTGTTTCCGTCTCATCTGTTCCTTCCATTCCTGACGTGAACGACTAGACGATCGTTCCACCAGGTCAGGATTACTCATGAAACGCTTGACTGGACTTTGGAGGCTGGAGCTATCAGAGTTTACAGCGTGAACACGAACAGATACCTCTCCTGGCTGCGACTCACGGATCTTTAGAGGACCTGTCACGACTGAGGCCGCGACATCGCGGGAGGCATGGACGCTGACGCTAGCGCTATCGTGGTTTCGGTCGAGAGGACTTAGCTCCTCCACACCTCTTGAAGCAGGGTATCCATTATCACCCGTTTTATCTGTGAAGCCCGCTAGGCCAGCTCGTGGCAGGCGCTCTAAGGTCGGATTCTGGTAATTACTGATCGCCCTCAATGACCCATTTTCCCCTCCACCTGTTTTGCCATAAAACTGCAACATGCACGCCATTGGATCTGAAAGAAACACAACACTAATTAAAGACATTCTCCAACACATGTTTTAGAGAAAATGTGCTAAAACTTCGTATATCTTCAATTTATGTGTCAATTGTTGACGAATAATCGGAAGATCTCACAATTTTATTTACTTATTTATCTAATTGGTATTGTACGCCGTAATCAAGAATATTTCACTTATACGACTCCGGTCAGCATTATGGTAGGACGAAACAGGACACAGCCCGGGGGAAACCCACGACCACCTGAAGGTTTGCTGTCAGACCATCCCACGCATGGCCGGGGAGGAAACCAGCATGATCTGGACTTGAACTCACAACGACCGTATTTTTGGGAGGCTTCTGGGTCATTGCGCCGCGCTGGCGTCCTAACCTCTCGGCCAAGCAAGCCTAAAGATATCACAATTAAGTTTTATTCAGTGCGTTTGCACTTTTTCTAAATTGTATGTTTGTGAATACAATGAACAAGCTTTCCTTACGTGGAAGTGGTTCTTTGTTCGTAGCACAACTTAAGACCAACATACGGCTGTTTATTTCGCTACAAGAGTAGATTTGAAGAGTTTCTCTTTA
The DNA here is from genome assembly GCF_032854445.1 of Liolophura sinensis. Classification (NCBI taxonomy): domain Eukaryota; kingdom Metazoa; phylum Mollusca; class Polyplacophora; order Chitonida; family Chitonidae; genus Liolophura; species Liolophura sinensis. The sequence goes on from NC_088299.1 coordinate 3,942,117, forward strand.
GTTAGACTTAACGCCAAATGGTTTTGTGCCACATTTAAATACTGTTGAAGGCAGTAGAAATTCTATAAGGAAATTTCCTTGGGTGTGACCTTACTGTGTAACATATATATGTCACGAATCTTCAGTATGTTGCAAAGTTTATAGCTCAAAAAGTTCAAACTGTGATAGGTTTACCTTAACATATGACCTGAAAAGAATTCCAAATTTAACTCCTGGGGTAAAAACATTGGCTTTTAAATCAAATTTCAATAAGATAAATGAAAGCCGGTTTTGCAAAATCTGCCCGTTTGCATTAACCGTACATAGCGTTAAACTTTAAAATATCATTTAAAACAACACATTTTACAAGCGTATCACCCTTGTATTGCATCATGTCATTCTTTATTCTCAGTGTATAGCCCAACATGTCACATAACCACACTCTTCCATGGCAAGCCATCACGTAGAGATGATTTGCATGACCTTACTAGATAGACGATACTCATTTCATGGATGTATTTGTGTATTTTACTGAAAGTTTATATCATACTCAAGAATTTCACTAGTATCAAGGTAGCCAGGAAGTTATGATGTACATTGATTGAGGAAACCATTAAACTTTCAGGTACTTCACTCATAAATCCTCCCCCCCCCCCCCAATCCACAAATCCATCCAATACGCTTTCAGTCCGTTTGGATTGCAATATAATATGTTATCATAAAAATTTAGGACCATATTGCCGTCATACTAAGAACAGCTTTCTTTCCCCCGGGGTCTTTACCTTCTTCTGCAGTGGTGTTTCTCAGGATGTGAACCTTCCAGAAGTAGATGAGGCCGTGTCTGTACCTTTTACTGAGAAGCCACAGTGTGTGAGGTAGCAGCAAACAATCAGCCAGAACCAACCAGAGGGTAATTGTCTCAATGACGTCACGGTCTGGAGTAAACACGAGCTGGACACACTGGATGATCTACAAATTAGAAAACAAACGTTGTTAAAACATTATGAACTTAATTATTTATATGCATTAATTAATAATACAAATGTATTTCAACGATTCAGCACACCGGATACTCTTCAAATTTGAGGACAAAAGCATTCAATTATTGATTTATTTTATTTGCACTAATTAAAAAGTGATTGGAAGAATAAAACAAAAGTAAATATATACCATGGATTCGAACAGTCATTTTGTGGTGTACACAAACTACAAAACATAGCATATTCCTGACAGTTAAATCATGAAATTTAATTTTACACACCGCAGTATAGTTAAATGATACTATTGAAATTAGGGAACACAAAGTGTTCATTCTTAAATGCAAAGGTTAAAATGTCAATATTTGTAAGAGTTAAAATGGTCCAACACGTCAAATGCTGTACAGGTACAGTGCTAACATCTTGAAATATTTCATCGCATACAAGGTTACTTGCAAGATGTAACATATTAAAAACTTTCAGGATTTGAATGTGGAACACAACTCAGTTAACCTTGTTAATTTGTACAAGGGAGTATTAAATTACAATATTTTCTGAGCATTTTGTCATGTGTTAAGCATTTTTCACAATTGTGAAACTGTTAACCTAACGTATACGTATTTGCTCCTGCACCAATCAAAATGTTGGATTTATGAGTTTCACTTTGCCATTTTACTTTCATTTTGTCTGTATATGTGATAATACATTTCACCGGTAGGGGTGATGCATTTCCACAAATGTATGGCATCTCAGATTAGAAAATTCTAGATTCGACATCTTCTTCATGTGTGGCCACGGTTTGTGACAAATCGACTAAGTGCTGCCATACTGTAGCACATGACACCAGGAGACAGGACACTGCAAACTCTCCCAACATATGCCTACAGACACCTTTTGGCCTCAGTCGTTGTGTGTTCTTTATATTTTTTCATAATTTCCATAGGAGCCAAAAGAGAGACAACAGCGTGTTTGTAGAACATCTATGATTGTTTATTTGCTTCATTGGTTTGTTACGTCGTGAGCAAGAACTGTTCACTTATATGACGGCAGTAAAAAATGACTTTCATCGGAGCCGCACAGCTTTTAACTTATAGTGACAGCGAGAGCTGGATTCGAACTCGCACCTTCACGGATCGTCACGGCAAGTCAGCATTTTCAACCATCTGTGTAGTGCGTTAAGTTAGGGTTAAACCAAGTTCAAAACAGTTGATCACTTTTACGAAATATCAGGTGCAAATGCCAAGCAATTTGTTACATTACACATTAAAAGAAATAAGAGAAAGCAGGGTAAAATCTAACTGCATATCGATTTCTGTTCACTCAAGGCTATGCCTAAAGCAATTTAAAAGGGGCAACATTTCAAAGGACAGACTGATACTAAAAGCTCTCCAATCAGACGACATGCAAAATGTATACTGACACACACTGAAAATGCTAATCATAGAGGTTGATGAATTTTTTTGGCGTTTTCCCATATATAAGTCTTTGAGCCCATATATGAGTCAAAATTATCACACGCCTGTATAGCAACCTATTCTAAAAGGACAGTTTGATACCAGGGTGGAATAAAGACATGTAGCATAGAGAGTAAACCCAGAGCAGCGACGAATATGTGACAATTGGCAGATGGTGAAATATGCGAAATATGGCCTCTTGTCAATTTAACGCAGGGTTTTATTCTAACTATTCGTGTAAATGCTGAAGTATAGGCAAATTACACGTCCCCTACCACCAAGATTTAAGCAGAATTAAGTAAAATAAAATGCAGTGGTGTTATTTGCAATTTGTTAGACGTCACTGGTCTAGAACTACTCAAATTGCTGTGTTCTCATCACATTTAACACAGAGCCTTTCCACCGAGACGAGATACATAATCAGTCAACTGAATTTACATTTGCGCACTTATACCAACCTATTCTGAAAGGACAGTTTGATACAAAAGCATTTTGTAGCGAGACGAAATATAATATCAGTCAAGAGAAAATACACCTTTTAGCAGCATATATACAACGGGCAGTTTGACATTATTAGCCTTTTAGCTTGACAGGACATAATATAAGTTATACGCCTATATAGCAATGTAAGTTAAAAGTTACATTTAGTTACCATAAAGCCTTTTCCGGTATTCGAGATATAACATCAGTCGAATCTTAAATAGCAACCTATTCAACTATTAGACAGCTTGATACTGAAGCCTTTGGGTGTGAGACGAGATGTAATATCCATTAAGTGAATTTACGTCCGTGTCGCGACATGTCCTCGATGAAGGTTTCATACAAAGGCATTTTGCAGCCAGACGAAATTTAAAAACATTCACGTGAAGCTCAGCCAAGTAAGACAGAAGATGAGAAGGATGCCAGCTGGCAGAGTATAATACTGCACGAAAATCGTGGCGACCTGTTTTCGGAAAGCAGTATCTCACGAGACTCGAAACATACCAAGAATTTGTGTGCGAACACGTTAATTCCCTATACACATATAGAACGAACGGCAGGTAGATAATTAATGAGGTATTTGACACATCACTTCACCATCTGTCGACTTATTCCACTCACTCCAAGACTCTTGTGTTCGCGGACAGGTGATGGCCACGATTATACTTAAAATTACTAATTAGGTTGTGATTAACCGTAATTATATGCCTTTGTTGGCTACTCTACAGAATGTGATCGAATAATATGGCCGCTAGTAATGCAATAAATGTAAAGATTTTATGCAATGTCCACCGTAATTAGGAAGAAAATCCAAACATGTATGTTTACCTCCTGTACATGCCACAGACATTTTTAGGAAAGGATAAAAACTTTTGTCTAAGTTAGACTTTAGCCTTGTAACAAATACTCTTCAGTGTACAAGATATGCAGTATGTAAAACTGTATGCTCTCAGATTGCTGTACATGCTGCGTGTTCAAAACATTTAAGAACACTTGGCAATAGAAATGAACAAATTTTCACCTAAATAGTTATGTTCATGCTATAAGACATTTCCAAACGCATTGTCCTAAACAAAAGTGACAGCCAATGATTGTTGAAGGTTGTGGAAGTTAGAGTCATGTCCACTAAATCCAATTTGACAAAAGACAATTAGATTCATATCTTCATCTCTTTTTGTTTTGTTATAGCACTGAGGCCAACGTATTCTGGCCAGCCGTGTATTTTATTTATTTATAAGCATTATGGTGGGAGGAAAGTTGGTAGTGTTAGATAGTGTTAGAGCACGCGTACGATCGGAGAGGAATCCAGCATAAGTTAGACCTGAACTCACATCGACCGCACTGGCCAGAGGTTCCAGAGTTATTTTGCTACCGCGTTAACCAGTCACCTGATGAAGAAAACGGAATACTGTATTCAAGGACCTTTACCAGGACAGATCAGTCGCTGCCACGCCTTAGCTTTCAAACAAGCCACAACTCACATCCAGATGTAGGCTACTACTCGTTTTCTTAGTGTTTCGGAACGTGAAAATACGGACGTGAAAGTCGATACACGGTTTTGACATTTGCTGATGAAATCAAGGGATTTTCAGGAGGGATCTTGCGGCATCCATATAACGTGCCGCCTGACGCCATTGAAGTGCAGTACAAAAAGGGGTAGGTCTCCAGCCTGGAAGGCAACACAGCTTTATGGGAATCATCGACTATACGCATTATAAAGATCTTTATTTAGCAAAAAACAGTGTATTTAAAAAATCATTAACTTGGGCTGACAAACGCACGCATGCCCGGCTGACAAACGAACAGAGAAGAATAGTTCAGTCTATCCGTTCTAACTTGTTTCAGGTCAAGTCGATCTTCAGTGGACCGAACCCTCGCCAGATGTCGACCGCATAGTCATATTGCACAGTTGAGGGGTGGGCATTGTACACATATCAACATCAATACGTTGCCCCGATACCTATACTACACATAACTTATTTATCGATGTGAAATTTAATCCACAACCGCTTGCACGTTAACACTTGACCGTTCACGTTGAACAGATATGGCCAAATATGACAAAGGTCCTTTTCAAACCCACTGATGCTTTGCCGGACATTGTAAAGTTCATGTATAGGGCAACAATAAGTGTATATACACACACTAAACAAGAGGTTAACACATATGTCATTCCCATATCAATAAGTACTGTTTCCCCTTAAATTACATATAAATATTTATCAGAAACTAATATTTCATGCATATTGGTTTGCATCGTGACACTTGAAAATGACACTTTAATGTATTCCATTTGTCATTGTAACAAGCTCATATTTTCTCAATTTACTTTTCCACCTATATCAGCGGATAAATACCTACAGAGTATTTTTACATCTTTTCACTAAGGTTTTACATTAGCATTTTAATTAGCATCTTAATAGTATAATTCTTTGATTTGTCTTTGTAAATTATATTTATTTCATAACTAAAGACGTAGGGCACATCTGCTGCAGACGATTCTCTATCCTTAGAAGCTTCAGAAACAGTGGATCAGTCATCAGTATTATTTTTTTTTTCGAATTTACATTTAATCTTAAATACTCTTAAATGTGAGGCATAAGTCTCTTGCATCAATCTCTTGCACAATGCTGTTTGAAAAAGCAACCATACCAAAGTGGCGCTCAATGCGTTTGCACTAATTTGCAAAATGTTGCTTCAAACCATACGTTGTGCTATCTAAAATTATTTTAACTGTACCCCGCAGACTTCTGAAATCAAATGTATCATCACCACACATTTGAGGTGGGGACTTTAAAGGACTTTAAATATTTCATTTACGTGACAGTGATAAAGTTCTACATGGGCACTGAATCGGAAAGAGCAGCTTATGCAATGCAATGCAATGGCGGTGTATGCATCCAAATAGAACACATGTCAAAGGAGAAGGAAATTTGAAAAATGACACTATAGGCTGAAAAGTGCACATTTTTTTCTATCTGGTGATGCCTGCTGTATAATTTTGCGATTTTTTCTCGCCATACACGTAAAGCCTGAAAACGGCAAAGCTGGCATAAAGAGTTCATCGCGTCCTCCATCTACCCTGTCATTTATGCTGAAGGTGTGTTGCCTCTCAGTCAGTGAGATTCGTTAAAACCGCCGGCTTGTTTGTCTAAACTCGGAACCTACGTCCAACATTCCGGTTTCCCGATCGTCAAGAGGAAATCACCGAAGCAACGCGTAGTACCGGCGGTTGGAAGGTCACGTACATTTTCTGCCGGAAATGTACGAACTGCACTACGGCGGTTTCCGACGGCAATTCTCCTCCTAACACAGAAGACTTCGGGACTACTTCTTAGGCAAAACGGAGACGCCAACAGCGGATTTTGGCGCTGACTTCATGTATAATTTATCAACTTGAGGTACATATTAGAATTTTTATGGCATGCACATGAAATGCATATTCTTTTCAATGGTATTTGTTTGATATTTACATTTTCCTTTCCTTCAAACATATCATGTTCGATATCTATTCAGATGTTGAAAGTGGTTGTAAAATATATACTGCACGCTGTAAGTGATACTCATTACCGTCAGTAACGCAATGAACTATTTCTTATCTCACCGATGAAATGGTTAGTGCCTACTCTCCGTCGGATAAATCCAATAAACAGCCTTCAATGGTCTATACTATGAGCTGGACTATCGCTGTAAAATTTTGGTTTCATTACTAAAGGTTGTCAATCACTGTAACAGTGAACGCTGTTTCAGCTCGCAGATCCATTGACATGGATTTACTGCAAGACAAAAGTCAGTGAACATGAAATACTTAAAACTCAGTTGGGTGTTATCTTCTGGATAGCTTTGTGGTGGGGGAGACACCATTAGGTGCCGTGAATTCCCACAAATGTTTTCGTTGTCTAACCTATAACTGCATTAGATTGTTATGTCAGACCGAATGTTACGCCACTTGACCTATTCCCCTTTGCTCTAATGCTTTGATTGTAACTGATGTGTTCATTTTCCTGAAATGCCCTTCTAAAACCAAAATCATGTACCTATTTAATCGATGTAATTAACCAATCGATCACCATACACAGTCCCACAAATATACTTGTGCTGAGGTAAGCAGGCAGGGTAAAATAAAAAAACTATTTAATGTAACGGTTGTTATGGTTAAAATCAATCCATCGACAAAACAACCCAACAGCCAGTACTAAACAAGCTGAAAAAGGCGAGCATGTGACTCAGTCTTCACAAAAGCCATTGTAGACTAATATTGATTGACTTTCATCGATCAGTGGAAATATCAAACGACGAGAATGTTAGGAGAACTCAGGTAAATTATGGGGGCTGTGTAAATCATCAGCACCACAGCGGGATTGTGAATCCATTTCTATAACTTCGCTGCGAGAGAGTGAATCCAGCTCCATACTATCGCTCCGACACAGTGAATCTATAGCTCATAACATTGCTGCGAAATGGTGAATCCAGTTCCACAATATCGCTGCGAGATGGTGAATCCAGTTCCACAATATCGCTTCGCGATCGTGAATCCAGCTCTAGAATATCGCTGTGAGATGGTGAATCCAGCTCCACAATATCGCCGCGAGATGGTGAACCCAACGCCACAATATCGCTGCGAGATCGTCAATCTTCTCCACACGATCGTGGCGAGATGGTGAATCCAGCTATACAATATCGCTGCGAGATGGTAAATCCAGCGCCACAATATCGCCGCGAGATGGTGAATCCAGCTCCACAATATCGCTGCGAGATAGTGTATCCGACTTAACCAAATGGCTACGAGATTCATGAAGTGAAGTCAGGACCACATTGTCCCGCCAATACAGTGCACACATCTCCAGGATATCACCGTGAGATAATACATATATATCCAAAACACAGCTGCCAGACCGTGAATCCGGCTTTGCGACATGGGTATAGTAAATTCAAATTCGGTCGAATCCACACCTGCAGGCCTCTAACGAAATAATTTATTTATAAACATCTTTACTTCCTCAGCGAACACTGCAATTCGTACAAAACAATACGCGAAGTTTTATCAACACGCGGAAATATAAAACAGTCTCACGTTCTCGTTATGCCCTGACTGAATGAGAATTTAGGTGAGTGAGTGAGTGCTTGGGGTTTAACGTCGTACTTAACAATTTTTCAGTCATATGCCTCCTTGTTGCAGGACGGATTTCCACTGCTCTTTTTTCTAGTGCTGCTTCACCGAGACGCCTTACCGAAGACAAGTAAGCCGCTCCGCCCTAGTCATTACACTGATACCGGTCAACCAGTCGTTGCACTATCCCCTACATGCTGAACGCCAAACGAGGAAGTTACAACTTCCTCTTTTAAGGTGTGACTCGACCCAGAATTGATAAAGGATATACCGCCTCCCGAAGAGGACGCTCTACCAACCGTGCTACAGGGGGCAGTGAGAATTTAGGTATACGTTCTAAAATGATATGTTGTTGGATTGGTAATACAATACACCGCAAAAGATCTCCCCATTAGCAACAATAAAACATCGATTTAAAGGTTCTCTATATTTAGTCTCGGCTCTAAGGGAATGTCAGATATCATGATACCCACTGCGCCTTCAATTTGTCCTGTCTGCTAAATATTGAACGCATTCACTGCTGTTTAAGTGCCCACTATTAAATACTGTACATTTTAAATTTTGTTGAGAAACGTTTGTTGCGTTAATAATGGTGTGATGTTTAAACAATAGATTACACAGCTTTATAAGCTATGCACATTGCATGTGTTGTATTACAGTTAATGTAACTTAACGATTACAAGATATGCTTAGTCAAAACATACATTTATACCCAAATGAGACCAAATACTGTGATTTTCATGGGACAGCAACGGTCATGTGCGGGACGTGTATATTCCGGTATCCTGCAGCCGATGTTATATGTATCCGCTGACTAGGTTATCTCTCTTTGCTGAGTTGTCAAAACAATGGTCGCATCGTTGATGCGAGTTGCCTAGATACCGGTGAGTCATATGCCCGTTACTGACACCAAAGATTTCCTTATCCTATCACTGAGTAACCAAGTCACTAATAATATCCGTCTGAAAATCGCACCTGGAGGCAGTATATCGCGTGGCACGCTATTCAGTACAATTGACTTAAATAGTTCAAAATAAAATGACATTTATACTTGATTGAAGGCCCTTTCACCGACCATGTCTTGTGGCTTCAATAGCAAGGTCAACACTTGTGCAAACGCGAAACGTTGACGTTGTTCAAATACTTCTCTACTGACCACATAATAGTAGTGAAAACCTGAAACATTGTAACAGGAGCATTCTTCACATCAGGTGTGCAAAGCTCTCGTCATATTGTGGTAAGGGAACGTAAATTTATTAACGGAGCAGATGTTTTACACAGGTAGGATATAAAACGGCAAATAGCTTTTTAATTGTGCAAGCAACAAGCAGAGACAGTCTTTAGTCTCAGTGTTATGTTGGTTGCATGCATCACACATATAGTAAGTCCTTCATTGTGAACGGCTGTCGGTCTTATATACGTGCGTTTTAACCAGGCTTTTCATTTTGCTGGCAGATCACTGATCAAGTGCACAAGAATACCTCAGTCAATGATATGAAAGCGATAAGACATAATTCCAGACTGACCGTTAGATAGCAATAATGAGATCGTCCCATACTCTGATCAGCTCATATTGAATTCAGCCTTGTATGTGATTTATGAGGTCATTTACCCTCCTGTTGTATACGCCATACACATCTTGTCGGCTTTCATCATAGCACAGATCAATATAAATGTCTTAAAAATACTTTTTCCGGTTTTTGCTCAAAATATTGTTAAACGTACCACTGCAAACGACTAAACCATGATAAAAGATCAAGATATCAGCCGGTGGTGTACCATAGAGGTATAAGTCCCATCAAGTGGTACTTATAATTTTTGTTCAGTTATAAAAAAAAAAACAAGTTATGTAAATGTGGCTGTCAATACGTTAAGAGGAGACACAAGCAGGCTAGAAAATGAAAAAAATGAACTTTTTCCTGTCCGGTAGGCAAATGAGGCTATTTAGAGCTTAATACAAGCAAGGATCTCCTACACCTAATTAGTGTCAAATATTTAGGCCAAAGAAAGAAAAACATGTGGTACATGTACACACTGAAAATGCAAATGAGTTGTGGTGTTAATATCTAGCTTTTTCAATTGTCACGAAATTTGATTTATGGAATATGCAAAGAGCGCTGATTACCCATAGCAAATAAGTGCGTACAATGTGTAGTTATCTATTTGTTTTGTGTTTTACGCGGTACTCAAGAATAGGTACAGTGTGTAGTTTGGTCAGTGATCATCATGCCAACACGTGAGTCAGTCAAGGTCAGATACACTTTCACTTTCATATTTGCAAATCTGTTTCCGATGACGACATTTCGCTCTTAAACTTTGCAAGCAAATTAGCCAGGCGAGGAACAAAAAAGTATAATTCAACTGCCTCTGAATACTTACCGCAAACGGTAGATGGTTGACAATGGTTGAAAACATAACGAATACGAACACAAATCGGCAGAGATCGGAGGCAAAGATGAGCTCTCCGTATCGATCCTGAACATTCCTCTTGCCGTGCCGGTATTTGGTCGATATTGACACCGGAACGTGAAACCTTTCGGCTCGATACTTAGTCACAGCCACTTTTTTCATGTGCCTTAATAGCAAGGTGGCATCCGCGAGACACACAGTCGAGGCACACGTCATGGCACAGACCAAGATGACAAAGAACACCGAGAAGCCGACACCCCATTCGTACGGTAAAAAAGCGCAGGTTTTATCGCGGGCGTTGAAGTAAGAGTCATTGGCAACCCCTGCTACAGGTAGGATTCCCACTAGCCCGGAAAGCACCATAGCCCCTGCCATGATCCAAGGAGCGGCAAACGTAGAAATTTTACTCTGTGCCTCGCCGGTGATTCGCATGAAGAAAGCCCATTGTAAACTAAGGCAGAGAAGACCGAGAATCTGCGTCAAACGCAGAGTACAAAATATCCAGATATACAATGAGCATAGTTCTTGTGTCCATGGGTAATTGCCGATGGTGATTACAGCTGGGATGGGTAAGGTGAAAACGGCGTTTAGTGCCATGGGGACGATGATAAGTAGCAGGGTGATGTCCGTGCCGTGGTAATGGTTTCTGTAGTGAGATATCGTAACAACACACAGGACATCAAGGACCATCACTATAACACAGAGGAAGAGCCATGCAGTGGAGCTCCCAAAATCCATGATGAAAGTCAACCACACTATCCGCACATGGAACAAAACTACAATATTCTCACAGCAATGTATCGAACCACAAGATCCGCAAATAAAAAAAACATATCACGACAATAAACTCACCGGCATCGCAGATACATGGATTGATACTTTTGTTTATATCCACAGCAATGAAATCAGCAACAGGATGTGGTCGTATACAGACCCATGGTACTGATGGAAGCGAAATACAAATGAAAATTTGTATCCCAATAACTGGTGTCAGCAACACTGTCCATCCATGTTAAGAAGCAATGTCGACACGTGGAATCATCACCTTACCGGCAAGCCGTTAATAAAGCGGGTCAATTTACCTCCCAGCCAAATATTACTGTATTATCAGCTGTCATTTGATATCCTTGCCTCTAGGCATATCGCTACATGCACAGCCGCGAGCGGTCAACCAAGGTAGACCCGAAGATACCAGTGCGTTGTCGTTGTTACCACATCGTAAGAAGAGTCTCGACCAAATCCTGACACAAACCTTGTTTCGGCTACGTTGATCAATTTATTTTGCAAGTATCGATATGATAACAATCAGTCTGTACTAGTCTTTGAAGATATAGTGTGAACCACGCTCATGCAAACTGACCACATGCATGCACAAACTAAATGATTAACCCACATCTTTGTGACGAACCATCACAATAGAGAAATGTAAATAAATAGCTTTTGACGCCGTCAGATGGTAGCACATGTTCCATGCGATACGCTCGATGGAATGCAAACAACCGCGCTATCTTTCCGTCTGTCACTTGCTGTGTAAACCAGCGGAGTGCCCACTGCCTTCTGTCACTGTCTGATCTTGATGGTCACGCTGCAACGTATATGGGTGCATCCTTCCAACCGGTGATGGTAAATGTCACCAAGGACACAGGATGTGGAGGCCTCGCATACCTGATGCCGTCACCGAAGACCCCCGGGAGACAAGCAGGGGCGGTCCATTTTTAACCCGAGGTGTTGTAACTAGCTAATAACTGACGTTCTAACTGTGTTTATTGACCGAATCCCAGCTTTATAGAGCGTGGCCTTGGTAACTTCAGTGTAATTATTTAAGCTTCTTCAACAGACGGCTCTCTCCTAATTAACCTAATACCCACAGACACGCTTCACGCGCTGTCTTCCCCGCCAGAATTAAATGGGGGTGAGCTGAGGAAATTCCCCTAGCACGCTCTTCCGCACTAATTTTCAGTGTTGCTATAGCGACGGCGAACAAATTATGAGGATAAAACGTGTCATCAAAGCTAGTCCTAGTTGAAGTATTGCGAAAGATCGCATAGATTGTCCTTATCCGAGTTTTCATGAGAATGTTCCGGTTTTCACAGTACAAACCCAAACACCAAACAGTAGTCTGTTTCGTTTGGCGCGAAACACAGCGTACCCTTGACTTCGAAATAAATGTACATATATGTCGTATATCACGCAGGGTTTACCGTAATGTCGTCTGCTAGCTCAGCTCACTGAATACAGTCCTAGACAATGCCGTTAGGTTTTCTCGACGATTTGTCCTCAGTAGTGCTGCTGAATCTAAATAAAACTAGATACAGCCACACCGTATTGCGTGGTACCACGTGTCCCATGTACAGCTCCAGGCATGCCGTCTTACTTATCAAATCGATCTAATGCTGTTGTTGTAGTAGTGATCAGCAAATACTGTCCACAGGGAAGGCAGATAAATCCAAAGCCCGTTGCTAACGGCAGATCGGGTTTCCTTTGTTTTTGCCGTACATGTACAACCAATCAAAACACCCTTTCTTTGAATGCGTAAAACCGTCAGGCCGATGTCTGACTTAACAATTCGTTTTGTAGATAGCACTTAGTGCCGTAACCTGCAGATCTAAGATGAATGCTTCACGGAGATTATTCAGCTGTGTAAATGCGGCCGGGGAGCATGGCAAGCCCATTCGCCTCCAAGTTGGTCTTGCGGGGATATCCCTCCTCACCTGCCGGCGTAACAATATACTGAGATTGCTGCCTACATCGCCTTGAAGTGGATCTATTGTAAAACACCGCCCGGCTCACTTAAACAAGTTGTCTTACTCCAGTCAGCCACGAGCTGTCTGAGCACAAAGGTGCGCGTACAAAACTGCGCATGCGTGGCAGCACGCGCAACACCCGGGGCTCTGACAGGTGTTCCAGTTTGTCAGCTTACATTTGGAATTCGGAATTCTCACAGTCTCGGAATGAATAATTAGGCATGATTAGCATAATTTACTCTCTACACGATATTTTACATGCATTTTCCTTTCCACGAATTTAACAAGAGAAAATAATTCAGTTTGTATAATTCAATATTTAGTTCCAGCTTTCATCGCCGTTCCCATATATATGTACACCGTTAAATTTACATACATCGTTATTTGATTATTTGATTGTTTTTTTACGCAGTACCCAAGAATATTTCACTTATACGACGGCGGCCAGCAATATGGTGGGAGGAAACCAGGCAGGGCCCGGCGGAAACCCACCACCATCCGCAGGTTACTGGCAGACCTTCCCACTTACGGCGTTATTTTATTTAAAAAATATTAATATAACTGTTGCACTAAATGACAATATTACGTTGCACAAAACTTTGAACGCATATGACAACGCTGTGTGTACAGAGCGACAAATTCACTTCGTAGTTAAGTTGTCCGTGGATTTGACATAGAATTCATTGTACCTAATACTTAATTTTCGTGGGAAATGCATTAACTGGGAAAAAGCATATAATCTTATGTTAATTTTTCTTGCCCATCTTTATTATCATGAAAATCAGACCTGGATAGGAAATTTACCAATTAGTCAGGACCAAATATCTCCTATAATAAAAGGTAATATTTTGCTAATCTAGCCTTTAAATATGTATTTCACTTTAATGTGGTTAATTATACATTTACATGTGTTCTGCATTAATTATACATTTAGTTTAACATGGATCCAAGCTAAGCCATGCATACAATAATAACCTTTTACACACATTAGTTTGTCGAACCAAAGAGAAAAATACATTTCATTATCAGATAGCGGATAACTGTTCTATGTTTAAATTCACGTTTAAGATTCTGTTAGAATTCAAATTTCAAATGCAGCATTATAAATATGCATACATGTATCTTTCATATACGACATAAAATGTACAAAGCGATGGAGTACAGCGGTGTTAAATGTGAACTTAAAGATGTGCTGCCATAGCCATTAGATAAAGCTGTTTTAGCGAATTCGCACTTACGCAAAATATATTTATTTTCTTGGTGCTTTACGACAAACTCGAGAATGTTTCACTTATGCGACGGAAGCCAGAATTATGGCTGGAGGAAACCCGAGGAAAAAAAATATGATATGTGTACCAAGCATGTAGACCTTTTATCCTCACAATTTGAGATACATTTACTGTGACTTTAACCCAGGCCTGGTGCCTTCGTTTTTTTTGTTTGTTTTTTTTTTTGGCGGTGGGGCTTGTTTTGTTTTCATTTTTTCGAAACACAGGTAGAAAATAACGTAATTTGTAAATCATATCCAAACCAATCCTGTAAAAAAAATGGTCTCATGATTGTTGTATTTTAATGACTAGGAAATTTAAATGCGCAGAGAAATTGTGGAAGGCTCCCAGGTTTAAAAAACTGTTTAAATTCCATAATTATTCTGCTTTACTTGAAAATGTTTTAAATCAAACAGAAATATTGCATCATGCACAGCCTTTGTGGAGCTTTGTGAAGTAGATATAGAAATATTCTGCTTTCTCTTCAACATAATTATGCACATTGTGATTCTTTCCATACACGTAAATGTGCATATAAAATTTTTGGTTTGAAATACTGGTTTTGGGGCCACTTCCTCTTCGGATATCGTCAAATCAGAGCTTTTATTATAAGGCATACGAGAAGGTCCCTTCTACATCGTGTAAATCGTTCTAAATATCCGATACGTTTTCCAGTCTTTTTTTGTCTCTGCAAAGTCACTTCCCTGCTTGAATTCTTTCCCTATCTTCGACAGCCTCAAGCTGAAATCTGTTTTGGCTTTTTTCTCTCCATTCACCATCCCTCAACTAACCCTCCCACACCCCAGGTGACCCTCACCGTCGCCAGCTGATACGCGTCATTATTCAAGTGCCACCAGGTAAACCGTGGGCGAGAGGTGATTCATCGATTATGGAGTCCCAGCAGCTGTTTCAATACTCCGCCCATTGTGGGGAAGGGGAGACAGAGCTGTGCACGACGACTGCTAGGAGCAGGGTAAAGGTTGGGTACAACAGAAAGTTGGCCGCGGTTGGGGGTGGGGGTGGAGGGGTCATGAAATAGATCTGTGTGAGGGTAATCATAATTTGCAGTTTGCAGGTGTGCTGCGATTTGAATTTATATAACGCTATTGCAAAAGCAGTATCCTTTACACGCGGTACCAAATAATCACGTTATTGAATTTATTTAATGCTTAACGCCGTGCTGAAGTATTTTTTTTACTTATGACTTACAACAGTTTCCTGTAGACGCCCGCAGTTTAACAAAATCCCGTTGTGTAGTAATTAGCATATCAATAGCTTACGCTACCCGTAATGAAACATTACAGTACGGCGAGCAAATACTATCCATAGGGAGCAATTATCCATTTTGTGCGCTGTATGTAATAAAATATTTACCTATATAAAATATATTATTGGTGTGAACAGAATTATGTGGACTTTCGCTTCCTCGTTGATTTAAGGTGTTAGAACAATGGGAATACATTTCTTTTAATTGATTTATTTGATTTATTTGATAAGTGATTCACGCCTCACTCAAGAATATTTCACTTATACGACGGCAGCCAGCATTACGGTAGGAGGAAACCGGGAAGAACCTAGGGGGGAAACTCACGACCATCCGCAGGTTAAAAATAGACCGTCATACATACCCCAGGTGGGGAAGCCAGCGACCCCATGGTGAGGGCTTCTTCAGTCATTGCTGGCACGTTAACTACCTCGGCCACAGAGGACCCTGGTTGGGGGATACCTAGACAAAAAATTCTACGACTTCAATTCCAGCAACCACAGCTCGAAAAAAATAAAATGGTGGTCATTCCAGGTTGGTTCCTTATAAAGGAAAAGACCACGCGACCTCATTGGCCACAGGTTTGTTTCTCACAGCGATCCGTGGGGCCTCCGTGGCCGAGGTGGTTAGCGTACCAGCCCGTCTCAATGATCCAGGAGTTTCAGGAGCGCCCCCGTTTTCCCCCACAGTAATGCTGGTCGTCGTCGTGGAAGTGAAATGTTCATGAGTCCTGTGTTAAACACCAATCAAATAAATAATCGAAGTGGTCCCTGAGTGTTAAGTCAAGATCATACTAGCGTCCCCTCCGGTCGTATGTGCTAATGTCTGGGCTCTGCCCGTTTTTTTTTCTCCCGTTTCTTCACACCGTAATGCTAGCCGCCGAAGTTAGCATGGTCAAAAACACTTTGACTTCGAGTTTGCCTGGTCGAATTCATTTGGTCGCGTTTTGATGGTTAAATTCGTTTCGTTCAGTTCGGCTGATTAACAATTCAATTCAAGGCTTTATAAAGCACCAACTTAAACACGACTGTTTTATAGGACGATTTTAACAAACAAACTTAACATAACATTCATAAACAATATGTATAACCAATTCACAACCAGTGTATAAGCATAAAACGATTAATTGAAGGGTCCGGATATTACGTCCTTTCCAGAACCTGAAAATTGTGAGTAGTCCTCTCCAGGCCCGTGGTATCTGAAAATATAAAACCAATGCTGTGCAAAACTGACCTTACAACTGTTATAGTCTACATTAGCTAAAATACGAATTTGAGCCTTAAAATGTCGATGTTGACAGCTTAAGTCTTAACTTACTTATTTATTTGATTGGTGTTTTACGCCGTACTCAAGAATATTTCATTTATACGAAGCTGGCCAGCATTATGGTGGGAGGAAACCAGGCACAGCCCGGCGGAAAACCACTACCATCCGCAGGTTGTTGGCAGACCTCGCCACATAAGGCCTGAGAGGAAGCCAGCATGAGCTGGGCTTGAACTCACAGCGACCGCATTGGTGAGAGGTTCCTGGGTTATTACGCTGGGCTAGCGCTCTAACTAAATGAGTCTTTTAATGTTACAAAATAAAATATAGCTTAATAAAAAAAATTGAAACTGCAGTTAATTTCAGCATGCATTCCGTATGTGCAAGATTCTCCCTGTTATTTCTTTGTTGACTAAGTGAGAATTTTCACGTGACTATTAAATTAGATAACAAGCTTTCAGTATATTTATAGAACTAGTAAAACATTTATAATGCTAGTATTTATTAATACGGAGAAGTAAGGGGGACATACAAAAAATGTTTTGCTCAGCCACAAGAATACCAAGTTTTTTTTCTATTTTGTTTTTTGTGCCTCCGTACATAAACCAGGTAACAGTTCGGTGTGCGAATCAATGAGCATGTACAGAACGGGCTTTAAGGTAAAGAAAAGCAAGCGTCTGAAGATTTAGTCCTATGCTACAATATTGCTGACTTTGAAGACAACCCAGAACGCAGGTAAGTTCTGCAGTTTTGCGCGTATGTTTCGAAATTATTTGCATAGATCTATTCTCTAGTCCATATAAAGTTTCACACAGATTCACATAAAATGCACAAAATTTTTCTGAATTGTGTGACAGCCATGCGTAACAATGCTAGACACGTGGGTTTGCTATTCCCAGAGAGAGGAATCTCCTGCCATTAGTATTTGACACCACTCTTTATCTGTTTAGTGGGTAGGGAAAAACAAATCACCTGGCGAAGACTGTGGTGCACGAGGCACAGTACTACAAGAGTTCTGAAAAATCAAAAATACATGATAAACACATGGCTAAAATACAGTTTCAAGCAATCGTCGTGTCTGGCTGAATCGACAGAGCTATAGGTTTCCACATCGAGTATAGTATATAATATAATAACTGTTAGTTCATTTCCGGTAATATTATATATATTCCATTGTGGTATCCTTACATTAATATAATTACAGTTATTTGGATGAATACGTCATACTCCATGCCCAAGGATATTCCACTTATATGATGGAAATACGGAAAAGGGATACAAATATTATCCAGGTCTGTCCTTCCACTGATATTTTGCATTTTCTGGAATTTACATCAAACTACGACAACACGAAATTTTAGCTGAGAGGAAATAACATTTTTAGACAAAAGATGCCAGTTATTGAATTTGTACACGTATATTTTTGTATATTCAAAACACGGTCGGATATTTTCTTAGTATTTTATGACAATTCTTTACAGAGTGTGGAATTTCTGGTACTGTACACTGAAGTTTCCAAATAGCTATTAATTAACTCACTCCACTGCAAGATCCTGTGGTACAGACAGCAAATCGACAAGTGAACTTGATTTGATCTCCTCCATTCAGCTTGAAGGTGGCAAAATATGGGCTATAAGCCACTTGACCAAAAGTCACGAATCCATCCGCCTTTTGGAAAACTTGCCCGTCACCGCAGCTAATTTAACATTAACAAATTAACATTAACGAATTAACGCACAAAATAGAAATTACATTCCGGTGTGTGAGTTCGGTAGATAACTTCCGCTCCACGGCAAAAACATGACAAACCTGCCGAACCAGCAAAGGTGGGATTCGAACTCCCTGCGTCTGTGGACGCACATTGGTTGACCTCCATGGAGACAACGCGGCCTGTCTAGAATGTGAACTATGGAATGATTTGGTCGGATTCCATTCACCCGTGTTCATGGAGAAACGTGTACGCCATACCCACATTAAATCATGAACCAGGATTTGACAACTGATGAACTTTGAGTGAGTGAGTGAGTGAGTGGGTGGGTGAGTGCTTGGGGTTAACGTCGTGCTCAACAATTTTTCAGTCATATGACGACGAAGGAATCCTTAAGTTGTATGTTATGTACCTCCTTGTTGCAGGACGGATTTCCACCGCTCTTTTATCTAGTGCTGCTTCACTGAGACGACTTACCGAAGGCAAGTAAGCCGCCCCGTCCGAGCCATTATACTGATACGGGTCAACCAGTCGTTGAACTATCCTCTTCATGCTGAACGCCAAGCGAAGAAGTTACAACTGATGAACTTTGAAGTATCATGCCAAAGACACCACATCTGACAACCCACCCAGTCACACTATGCTGACACCGGGCAAACAGTCCCGTTTTCTTGCTCTAACCACTGCTAAGCGCCTATGCTTGGGGTTTAACGTCGTTCTTAGCAATTTTTCAGTCATACGACGACGAGGACTCATTAGGTGTTTGTACATAACGGTGTCTTCTTGTGGCAGGCGAGCCCATGTTGCCACTGAAGCGTCATGTCAAAGACACTAGACATGACACCCCACCCAGTCACTCTATGCAGACACCGGGTCAAGCAGTCCTGTTTCCTTGCTCTAACCTCTCAGTTTTGAGCACCAAGCGAGGGAGCAACAAGTACCACGTTTAAAGTCTTTGGTAGGACCCCACCCGGGTTTGATTAAGCACGGAACTCTCGACTAGAGCGGACGCTGTAACCATTAAGCCTCCAAAGCGACCTCCACCCCCCCCATTCGAGTGTCTCTCGAATGGATGGAATATAAGGAAAGGTTAGTTCTATTAAATGGCCTGTGATTTCGTCTAAGGTAAAGGTGTACATCAGACTGTACATGGTTTTAAACGTTGCTGGAAGGTTGAAGAGACTATAAAATTATGCACAATATGGAGGCAAAAGAGGGTGTTGAGATGAAACAGATCAACGGTTTTTAATTAATGGAATAAGGACGATGTATGTGTAAGTCTGTGTGATGAAGTGATAAGGCGTATTGCCCGCATTTGCAAAATAAACTAGTGATTTAGGTATGACCTGTAGGTGTTACCCCAAAGTGCATTGCCATAGAAAAGATAGGGTAGAATGAAGGAGAAATACAGCATCAGAAGTGTTTCTTTTTGTTCATTAACTTCCTTATATGTATACGTTTTATAATTCCTGTGTTGTGTGAAATTTTATTGACAATGTATGTAATATGTGACGTCCAAGACAGGTTAGCGCTCAAAACAACGCCAAGAAACTTTAATAGTCAACAAATTCTATCTGATGGCTGCCTATTTTTATTTGTAATTTCTTGTATGGTTTAATGATCATGTGTTTAGTTTCTTGTATGGTTTAATGATCATGTGTTTAGTTTCTTGTATGGTTTAATGGTCATGTGTTTAGTTTCTTCTTGTATGGTTTAATGATCATGTGTTTAGTTTCTTCTTGTATGGTTTAATGATCATGTGTTTAGTTTCTTCTTGTATGGTTTAATGATCATGTGTTTAGTTCTTGTATGGTTTAATGATCATGTGTTTAGTTTCTTCTTGTATGGTTTAATGATCATGTGTTTAGTTTCTTCTTGTATGGTTTAATGATCATGTGTTTAGTTTCTTCTTGTATGGTTTAATGATCATGTGTTTAGTTTCTTCTTGTATGGTTTAATGATCATGTGTTTAGTTTCTTCTTGTATGGTTTAATGATCATGTTTAGTTTCTTCTTGTATGGTTTAATGATCATGTGTTTAGTTTCTTCTTGTATGGTTTAATGATCATGTGTTTAGTTTCTTCTTGTATGGTTTAATGATTATGTGTTTAGTTTCATTAATATCTAGTAAAAGCTTACTGGCCTGGAACCAGCGTTGACCTTACTCCAGCTCACCTGTCATAGTATAGTATCAATAATTTCCTGAAGGCTAGTGTCATCGGCAAAAAGAGGAGTTCATGATTTCATTTATATAGACTAAAATCAGTACGGTTCCAAAATGGAGGTATGTGAAATTGTTGGAAGATATGTGGACTCCAGCGAACTGCATATATACCCATTTAAAGGGAAAAGGGAAATTATTTCTACCAATGCCCTTGGGACAGTGGCCCACCAACGATGAAATTATAACATGATTTAGTTATTTATTGGTTTTTGTTTTACTTCGCACTCAAGAATATTTCACTTATACGACGGCGGTTAGCATTATGGTGGGAAGAAAAACGGCAGAGCCCCTGGGAATTTCACTATCATCCGTAGGCTGCTGCCAAACCTTCGCACGTGCATGTACGAGGCAAAATCAGCAAGAGTTGGACTTGAACTCACAGGGACCGATGATCACATAATCTAAGGTCATTTTGTTCAGGACAATATTCTCAAACCAAAGCTCTGGTAGTTTCGTCTTGTAAAGAAAACAAGTCAACTCACCCTGCTCTAATTAGGTCATATCTGGTCACATTGTTTGAAACTTCACAGCTGAGAACTTTAAACGAGGTAGATGTCTCTGCAAATAAGAATAGGAACCAAACTAAATTTAGGCATGTTTTTATAAAGATTCTTGTCAAAGAGTGTCCTTATTGTGTACAGGAGATTAGTGCTGCTTTGACTTCCCCAGTGCCTGATGTTGTTACGCCCGTGCTTACTGCTCTTCGGCAATTATTGATGTATTTACTTTGTACTTGAATGAGGTTTAGGGCTATACTCAAGAACTTTTCATCTGAAAGACATCATTGAAGTATATCACTTCGGTAAAGAGGGTATCTGGAGGAGACCAGGCGTCAGAACTTCCAGGTAACCTGGCAGGCCTTCCGACACTAAGCTGCCGCTAGATTCAAGTAGGCGACCTGAGTGACTATAATGATAGGCTGCCGGGGAAACAATTCTTTAGTAACAAAAAAAAAAAGTTTCCAATATCAAAGCTTCAACTGAATACTGGGAACCGCTTAGTCCGGAAAAGGGTTTCGTGACACTGATTGGTGGATTGACAGGCAGAAGTAAGGTGAACCTTTAGTCTTCTGGGATACAGGTAGGTAATTTATTCTAAATGTAGTTTCTACATATAACCACAAAGTTTTAAATTTCACATTACAACAAGAAAAAGTCCAAAACCCACTGATGAGTTGATTTGTAACATTAAATGTAAAAAACCAACGATGAGTTACTTCGTATTAACAATTCCAAAGGCTGTTTTTCCATCACCACAAACTTTCTAACGTTTCCCAATATAGAATGTGAACAAATGCAAGTAATGAGCTTTTTTCATTCACCGAAACTTTAATATTTCCCATAATGTAAAAACAAAATGTACAGAAGCTACTGATAAGCTGCCTTGTTTATCGGGACCCCAAAGACTTGTTTCCATCTCCACAACTGACTGAAGTTTCCCGTTACACCAATGAAAACACCATACCTGATGGATACACGTACATCGCCTTCAGTCGTGTCTGTGTACCTAGTATAATCTGCTCCTTCAGTTCATCGTCCATGACGTTAACCAGCTTCAAGTGTATAGGATTTGATAAATTCGCCCCAAGCAGGTGTTGTCTTTCTTGAGGATTTAAAAACCTTCAAACAAGCAAAGATCTTCTCAGCTCAGTCTCAACTTGGACAAAATCTCCTTTTTACCGAGCATTAGGTACTTGCAAGAAATCACATCTTGAATTTTAAATGATCAACTCAAGTCATCTAAATGAATTTAATTTTTTAATTTATTTATGTACACACCACTGATATGCCATGTCTTCGTGTTCTATGGACACGATCTGAATGGCTAACAAAACCATTCGAAATTTCATTTAAAAAACCTTTAATGAAAAATTTTAAGAAAGAAAATTTAGAGAAATATTCAGCGAACAATGCATGGGAATTTATTTTAGAACATAAAGGACTACAGCCCAGAGAACCAAACCAGAGCAGCGACGACAGTGTAGAATTGGCAAATGGTCACACCCAACCGGTGAAATACGGCCTCTTGTCAAATTACCTCAGATAGTGTTTTACTTTAAGTGTTTACGCAAACGCTGAAGTAGAAGTGACTTGTAGGTCCCCTAGCACTATGGCTTCAGCAGGATTAGGTAAAGAAAATATGCAGGTATGTCAGTTGCAACATATTAGAGGCCACTGGGAAATTCTTCATGCATTGCATCGAGGATTAAAGGCATGCATTATTTCGTGCTAATTAACGTGTGGTACCGCAAAGTAATGTAGTCAGTTGTCTTACCAATCCGCTATTACGTCTCTGGATGAAACAGCTCGACCATACTGGTTGTAAGCACAAGATACTGTCTGCACTTTGTGACGCTGGATGACGTAGTTGTTCGGTTCTGCCCAGCCCAACTCCACGTTCACCGTGTATGTGTCGCTTCTTTCTTTTTTCTGGTACAAAACGACATTTTGTTTTATCAGGAAATGTTGGTGAATGAATGGCTAGCTAAGTACTAACGCCACTTTTGAAATTTTTCACACATACTGTGGAGACATGTTAGAATCTGGTGACACTCGATGTTACCATAAAATCAAAACATCGAAAGCAAGCGTTTCTAAAACCAGCTGGAAACCAAACTTTTAACATGAAGACCTAGCTGAAATATAGTTTGTATGCAATACCCTACACGTTTAAAGTGTTTTCTCATATTTAACTACAGCCTCACAATAAAGGATGTCAAATCGTGAAATACAATAGGACCTATTGTTCTATGATAAACACTAGATAGCTCCAGCGTCTAGTCGCCTTTTTCAAGTTTACCCACTGAGGTCTAAGTTTACCCAGACAAGCGCATGGGTTTATTTATTTATTTATTTATTTGATTGGTGTTTTACGTCGTACTCAAGAATATTTAACTTATACGGCGGCGGCCAGCATTATGATGGAGGAAACCGGGCACTGCCCGGGGGAAATCCACGACCATCCGCAGGTTGCTGGCAGACTTTCCCACTTACGGCAGGAGAGGAAGCCAGCATGACCTTGACTTGAACTCACAGCGATCGCATTGGTGAGAGGCTCCTAGGTCATTACGCTACGCTAACCGACTGAGCCACGGAGCCCCCCCCCCCTCCAAGCGCATGGAAGAAATGCTTTAAATGCTTTTTTTTAAATGCTTTTAATCGTTTTAACGTCATAATCAAGATGTTAGCATTTCTGCAATAGCGGTGAGTTTCATGAATAGACAAAAGAGTGACATGCGTTAAACCGTTGGCCTTTGGAAAGATACTGACAAACACGAGACTGACGGAAGACAAGCGCAAACTCCCACACGAGCGTCGTCGATCGCGTAATATCAGTTCTATCTAATTTAAAGAAAATTATTTCACTGCTGATTTGTTACGCAGTACTCAAGAAAATTCCAATTAATACTAAAATCAAATCAATTTTTAGACAAACTGATTTCAAGTCTCATGGGAGCCGTTCAAAAGCATTAATAACGTACCTTATGTTTATTTACTTAGTTAACTGTTTTAACGTCATCCTCAAGGTTCTGACAAACACAATACTGATGGAAGGCAAGCGGTGTCCAGCGAACGTTAGGCACCACAGGCTGCCACACGAGCGTCGTCAACTCCGTAATATCACTAAGATTCCATACAAATTGAGAGTGGAAGAACTGTGCAGATTCTTTGTTCCTCAGTGAGTGAGTGCGTGGGGTTAACGTCGTGTTCAACAATTTTTCAGTCATATGACGACGAAGGAATTCTTAGAATGCATGTAATGTGCCTCCTTGCTGCAGGACGGATTTCCACCGCTCTTATCTAGCACTGCTTCACCTAGACGCCTCGCAGAGATGAAAAAGCATCCATACAACTCAGCCATGCAACACATTTGAGTTACCGAACACTGATTTCCGTTAGATCCTTTTTTTAGCCTCGCACCTGCATGGTTTATAATTCCGCGGTGTGATAAAACAAAACAAAACATGCTCTTAGACTCGTGTAAATGGTATCAGAAAGTTGCATCAAGAGTAACAGAAATCGTTTTAATAGAAGAACTTTATTCCATGGAAAACTACTTTAAAAGCACAAACAACCAGCCATACCCGTAGCTTAGGTACGATCTAGACACTTCCGCGTATTTCCCCTGTTTGTACCTAGCTTTATACCTATTTGCCTCCGTTAAATTGTGAATGCGCTTACATAGAACAAGCAGTCTTCTCCGACATAGTCCTGATTAAAGCGGCTGGTGAGAGAGTAGGACACCTCATCAACGCGACTAAACATCTTGTCACCATTCCTGCAACGTGCTAGACCGGAAGCGGGGACATCCGCCAGGAGCTCCAGCTTCCCAAGGCCGGAAATAGCGTCAGGGCAATGCGGAATGACTGGAACGAAAAAGCACAATGACGTTATTTCCTTTAATTAGTTTCTAGCGAATAGTAAACCAATTACGTTTTAGTGGAAATCAAATATAAGGGCTGACCTCTCTTTCACTGCATGAAGGGTATGTTTAAGCTGAAAGTACTGCATCATTTTATAGCACACTCTAATCATTTATTGGCCGTTTTGATCTGATGTAAATGATTTTGTAATCCAACAATACGTGTAGTTCTTTTGAGATTACTACAGGAACGATAACAGTCTGAGCTTCATGACCGTATTGCTAAGTTTCCGGTTCCAAAGGACATTAGCATAATTTCAGGCAAATTGTGGCGAGGGCATGTTTCAAACATATTGTGTCATAAAAGCAGATGATTAGGCTACCGAAATCTTCACCCTATACAGGCCTACCCTCAAACAATCCTAGTTTTAAACTTTAAAACTGTTGATACCGGCCAGTCATTCAACCAGCCACCAATACACAGACCATAGGTTGACAAAATTAAAATAAAACAATAACGGTTTGGCAGTACTTACGTTTTACTATAGGACCTTTTGTCTTAAAGCTGTAATGCAAAATCGATTAAACCAACATTATTTTGGTAAAACTCGAAAGGACCACTCATTGACTCAAATTTCATCTCCTAAACCATTTAACCTGGTGAAATTTCAATGAGACTTAATATCTTAAGCTTAATGTTACTTTTAGAATTATAGCGATAATGTCTTCTTGTGGCATGTAAACTCTAATAATGGGAGGCCGAATTTCTCCCGTTTTAGAGGCTGTAGTCATATTACACATTTGGTGTTTAAACCGACTGAGAAAGTAGGACACCTCATCAACGCTCAGGCTCCGAATACCCCATTCGATGGCGATAAGTTTCACCCGAGGTCAACCAACTACATTTGGCAAGCTGCTAAAACACTTTCCCCACGTATAAGCTAATGACATTCACGCCATATTGGTAGCAGACTACTGGTCTTCAAGTAACGTTAGACTGTGTAAACAACCATTCACATTAGAGACGTCAACTGCTTGATACCTTCTCTTCGAACAAAAGAAGTTTTCTTCTGTGTACTGGCCTCCTGATTTCTCCGTGAGAATCCATACATACTGCTCCTTCAGAAAGAAATCTGTGGCATCCTGACAAGTGAAAACACCAATTAAATTAAAAATCTATTTTAATTCACAGTACACATGCCTTTAGGTGAGCACAGAACACCAACATTTTCAGAATTCTGTCTCGGAACGGCTTTGATTAACAGACGGGTACTTTGCTCTTATCTTGTGGATGTCACTTAAAATTAGTATTGATAGTTTTGAGAATTAACTGACCAATACCAAGCCCAAACTTGAAAACCAATGTAGACTGGAAATTAATAATTTACTCTCACAATGGAACGATCTAGAAACTGGCATAAATTTATTTAGATTGTCCTTTAACATCACATATAAGCAAGCATTTTTAATTAGACGAGGATGGTCAGTTTTTGGCAAGTTATTAACCAACTGTGTCGCGTGGTATATACAAATATGCACATACGTCGAAGAAAAGTTATCTTCAACGAACATTGTGCTGCACAATACTTAATCGCAAACACTCGGACAGGGCCAGCTCATAAAAATAACAGACGAAACTGACAAAGAAGGCCAGTGGTTTTTCAAAGATATCAAAGCCCTTCAGTGGGGAAATCCGAATACGACAAATTTGATATTCAGAATGCTTCCAGTAAACCACCGTTCTCTCTATTTTTAAGGAGTTTATCCAACACATGTAATATAAAGAAAAACTTACAGCGTGGGGGGTAAAATCAGAGCAACAACGACAGTGTAAGTCACATTGTGAAGTTGTCAGGGCACACAGATTTTAAAATCAAAATTTAAAAATTGTAAATATTGTTTACGAGTATCTCTTCCATGACGCACATAATCGTGTTGTTTCAGAGGGGATAATTTTATGCTCACTTATACGCAAGGGAAACTTTCTTGAGATTTTCACAGCCTTAAATCTCCTAAGGAATAAAACAATAAATCAATATGGTCGTCAGTCTTCAGTCTTCTTTATGGTTTCAAAGGAAAGGTTTCAACCCTACCCCATTTACAGTACTGTCTGATCATAAAACATTGTAGTAAAGACACAGTATACGACACACATGAGCAATAATATAATAAATGGACAGCGAGACTACCAGTTCTTGTGCTATTGCTTAAATACCCAGTCTCAAGCTAAGAGGCCATAAAACATGGCAAATAAAGCCACTGGCCTCCGATGTGCGAGCTGACGCTTTTATCACTATTCCACTGTCCGCTAACATGGAAAATACATTTATTTGCACATTGACGTAAATACCAGTGACAATTTCCTTGCTGTTTTCTTAATGTCCCCTGCCTTCTTAAAAGGTACCAGCATCACTTATATGTTAAATTCGCTGGTCTCCCATTTGATAGCAGACGCGCTGATTTATCACTGGTCCACTCTAGCACAATCGTTTTAAAGGCACTTTTATTATATCACCTCTGGCTGCTCAAAGCCGACATATAGGTCTTTTAGTTTTACGGACTTTATAGAGACCGAAGAAATAACATTCTACTTATTTAAGCTTCACTTGAAAGGTACACGCGCCCTCGTCATTGTACAATTTTGTTATATACGATTATTCTCCACTGCCGAATGTGCAAAACTACCGAGAGTGCATATAAAAATCTTGACCAACTATTTCAATTTTTCAAGAACAGAAAACAAATGTTAAACGACTTTGTTTCGACTCAAAGAAAGAAAATATTTTGCCTTACCTACTGTTTTATAAATTCTGTTCAGTTTAAACAAAAGGAAAGCAAGGAATTCTTCCCGTACCGGTATACTCTAAATATTTTAACGTTTCAAATTGCCTGGGGACTAAAAAGTTCCTCTATGTAGGTTTATTCTGCGGTAACAGTAGCTGGAATGGGAGCCAACGCGGAACTTTGGTCTGAGCCCAGTTATTTTTAAAATCAGATGATCAGATGGATGCAAAATTACCTGAAGTCAAAGAATGTAACATTTGATGGGTGCCACCAAAGATTGAACATTTTAGCTTTCATATCACAGTGACCTAGGTTTGTACGTTTGCTCAGCATAAAAACTGGAAAAGACCATGTCCCTCATCCGAGCATTCAAATCTCGATATGAAATTTGTCGCTCCTAACTCGAACACCCCATATACCCAATCACTTGCATTACCAAGAGTGTACCAAGAGTGACCCTTTTGGCCTCCTGTTACAGTCCATTATTCACTTCCCCTGGGACCTTTGATTTAAGCCAATATACCTATAGCGTTTCCTTCTTGGTCTAATATACCGGCCCGGTTGGCACAGTTGGAAGAGCGTCCGCTTCGGAAGCGGTAGATCCATGGTCAAGTCACCTATGAATTTTAAAGAGGAATTTGCAGCTTCCTCGCTTGGCGTTCAGCATGAAGGGGATGGTGCAACGACTGGTTGATCCGTATCAGTATAATGGCTCGGGCGGGGCAGCTTACTTGCCTTCGGTAAGTCGTCTCAGTGAGGCAGCACTAGATAAAAGAGCGGTGGAAATCCGCCCATCAAGGAGGCACATTATATACACTCTAAGGACTTGTTTGTCGTCCTTACGACGTTAAACCCCAAGCACTCACTCTTGGTCTAATAAGGAATGCATGTAGCATTGGTTTTTTCGGCTAAACATTGATTTTTTCAACTGCAACAAACCGACAATAATTGAGTTGCCTAGCTGAAGGATAGGCCATCTAAGCTTGAAAACACCAAAATGGATTGGATATCGTGCAGAGTATGAATATATATTAAAAGTTCACACTTACTAAGAGCACACACGTATTCAGAGGAATGTCGACTTCATCGCCATCGCTCAACAGCAACGGGAACGTTTTGGAGGTTCCTGCAGCTAATGTTTGGTTAAACCAGTTGTTACTACAAGCAAGTAACACC
This sequence comes from Liolophura sinensis, assembly GCF_032854445.1. Taxonomy (NCBI): domain Eukaryota; kingdom Metazoa; phylum Mollusca; class Polyplacophora; order Chitonida; family Chitonidae; genus Liolophura; species Liolophura sinensis. Next base: position 3,971,318 of record NC_088299.1, read on the forward strand.
CAAACTGGTTCGTTGTCATTGTTCTCCATATGTAAGGTTATAATTCCATCCCTGTCTGGGCGACAATCAGAGTGATCTGAAACAAAGGGATTGCGACTAACGACGGTTAACGTGCTTAACATATTCGATATAACTATGCTGTATTTTTTTCATTTATTTATTTGTTTGTTTTTATTTGCAGCACTCAGAAATATTTCACTTATAAGACATTAGCATTATGGGTGGGAGGAAACCTGGCAGAACCCGGGGAAACTCACAACCATCTGCTGGTTGCTGGAAAACCATCTCACGTACGGCCGGAAAGGAAGCCATGATGAGTGTACTTGAGTGAACTATTGTGGCGATCGCATTGGTGAGAGGCTCCTGGGTCATAGCACAGCGCTATCGTGTCCATTAAGTCCTTTAAATGAAAGGCATATAGCCTTCTTTATTTTGGAAGAAAAGAAAATGATCACTCACACACACAAAGTGCAGAGTGTGACCATAGGGTGGAGGAACTGGAAATGCCGACTTGCCTGTGGCATCTTGTCAAGCGATTATACAATACAATGTATTGTAAGTATTCATGTTACTTTTTACCAGACTGCGACCGACAAACCAAGTCCTAGAATCAATACACAGCAGACTTTTACTTCAGTTTAATGCATCTGACTGGCCAAGCTCAGACCCGAATGGCTTCTGGCTTCAGTTCTCTTCTGGAAGAACAGACCGCCTTTATTTATTAATTTATTTGAGTTTTACACCGGACTCAACAATATTTCCCTTCTACGACGGCAGCCAGCTTTATTGTGTGAGCCACCGAAGCAGGGCTCGGGGAAATCCTACGTCCATCTGCAGGTTGCTGGAAGGCCTTTCCATGTAAGACCGTAGTAAAAACCAGCATGAACATTAGTAAGAGGATCCTGGGCCATAAAGCGCCTTTAAATGAAGTACTCAACATCTAAAAGGCCATTTCGTGCCGATTTCAAGTGTGGTCTTCTAGATTTGTTACTTTACAGCCAATAAAATTCAACCACTGATGTGCTGGACTAAAACTCACAGCGACCACACTGGTGTGAGCTGGGTCATTTGCGTTGTGCTAGCACGCTAACAACATCGGCCACGGACTCCACCTCACCCCTTCAACCCACAATTCTTTTTAGATGCTAAACGTCCTAACAAGATACAGGTGTATTACTACACACTATTACTGCTAAATTCTCAAAATAGTTCACCCTAGCACCTAAGTATTTTTCTTTTTCTGCTTTTTATTCACTGTTAAAGAAATACAATACCGCTATTTGAAATTTGAATGAAATAACGATGGAATTTCAGAAAACGTAAACTTTACTGAAAGATAGTATCTTCTCTTGATCAGATCGTTAGAAAGGTTTGATTCAAGCTAGTCCGCTCAAGTTCAATTTCGTCAGCTACCTGGCGAAGGGCTGTGTTATCAGCCACAGATTACCTTATGAGGGTTGTAGAAAATCCAACATATATTCTGTGACGTACTGTTCTCGATTCAAAAATAAAGGCTATAATGCGTTCCATTACAGAAGTAGTAAACCAGGAAAATGAAAAACAAACAACAAATACACTTACAATTCACTTCAGGTGGACTTGTGGGCTGACTGAAATTTAAATTTGAAAATATTATGACCGCTTTGCTCAATTTAGCATTCTGCTATATACGTATAACGGTAAGGACAAGCCAAGCAAGGGCAGGTCAAGCAAGCATACTGCGTGTTTAAATTATCAGGCATTTTAAAATAAGCGCACTATGTTGTATTTCTAACTGGTAGTCGCCACTGTTATTTATGACCTTGTTAATTAGAATTGTATTGGCGATGCAGTAAATATCCACCGAGGGGATCAGAGTGCTTTATGCTAATATCTAACTTTGAAGTTCAGCTAAAAGGAAAGACAAACTTTACACGGAGATAGCATTAAACATCATGGTGCTGCACAAATATACGTAAAATTAACAATGGGTTTTAAAACATACCATTTGTTTGTGAAAGAAATGATTTCTTGCGTTATAACGTCTTAAAACAAATTTATTTTATTTGACTGGTGTTTTACGCCGAGTTCAAGAATATTTCACTTATACGACGCTGGTCAGCATTATAGTTGGAGGACACAGGGCAGAGCTCGGGGAAAACCGACGACTGTCCGTAGGCTGCTGTCGGATCTTGCCATGTAGGGCCGAAGAGAAAGCCATGAAACAAAACCGTTGTATATTCACTGGTAGTCTTGAACAGATCTTAGATTTAGTAAGAACTGACTCTAGGCTAGATGATGAATAACATGACAAATGATTCCCTCTTGCCGCCTGCTTGGACTGCAAGAATACCTTTCCTTTTTTTTCAACGTTTATTACTTTGCATTTTGTCACGAGAGCAAAATTGGAAGCGTCAAACTATCAAGGGGAGCACATTTATTTAAAACCCTCTGCCTTTATTTTTAATTTAAAACACCAGTGATGCAGCTAACCATAACCAGAACTTGTAGTGTTATTCAAGTCAGCACAGGGCACAGTCGTTTCGTGTGTTACAGCATTTACCTCACTTTGTAGAGGGCTGGCGCGCCACAATCCCATCGACCTCTGATAGCTGACCGTTGGGCACAACTAGGTCAACACATGGAAAACAGAAAACTGCCTCTATTTTAGCATAAAGGTCTAATTGTATGCTTTATTCACTATTTATTGACACAGTGTGTCGCTTTCATGGTTGACGAATGGCATAGGAATGTAAGACTCCAAATTTGGATTAATTAATGAGCCAACTTTACCTGGCTTTGCAGTAAACGTTGTTTGGGAGAGATGTTCCATCTGGTAAGATAGCTGAAATGAAGAGCGCCTGCCAACCAGCCGCTGACCAGGGCTGAAACATTACAATTAACAAAAAAATCCTCCATTCAGATAACAATATCTCATTACTTGCATGTATGTACACGTAGATGTTGTAAAAATTGTAACAAAATTGTTGTAAAAATTTATGTCCAGTATGATTGCATGATTATGTACAAGGATCTTCCAAGACGGGAATACTTAGGCCAAATTTAAATGCACAGATTTTCGCACTACAAAGGAACTAAACTCTCCGCTTCTGTACTATCTATCAATGGTGATAAACAACACCCGAATCAAGATTCCGAAGTGGATCTTTGCCAAAAATTTCCAGATTGGCACCATGCTGATCGTTAAGTTGCATGCAAAGTTTCATCAACTTTGTCGGTAAAAATACTGCCAGGCAAACAAAGGTACAGGTACACATTACTAAGGAAACAAAAATAAAATTAATCAAATATTTTTCATGACACTCAAAAAATTAATCCGTTGATTTTAACAGACAATCTGTTGTCTTGAGTGATGTTACAAAGCATTCTGTGATTACAACGTAATACTGTGTCATTTTCAACATATTATGTTATTCTAATATGTTGTCTAGAATGTTTAGAATATGTGTGCTGTTTTTAACAGAATACATTCTAGTATGACAACACACCTTTCTGTTAAGTTTAACAGATGTTTATAAAGTACTATTTTACCAAACCGAATTAAAAAAAACAAATCTTACATGTAACACGCATGCGTTATAATCCACATCCGCACCTGCGTAGTAAGTAGCAGGAAACATAGCCGTGCTGTGTGGGGTGAGCTTGGTTTCGTGTTCGCCGTGCCAACATTTTATGTGGAAAATCATGGGAACATCTAGATTATTCCGAAGGGTGAGAAAAATTTTCCCAGGTTCGTCAGATCGACAGGCAGATTCCGCTAGTGGGAAAAATATATACAAATATATATAAACAAAAACCAAAACAAACACATTCAGTCCACTCTTGGCATAGCTTGTCATGATTGGGGCAAAGAAAAATTTGTTATTTGCTTATTTATTTATTTCGCTGGTGTTTAACGCAATATTCAAGAATATTTCATTTATACGATGGCGGCTAGCTTTATGCTGGAAGGAAAACTGACACTGCCCTTGGGAAACCTACGACCAGCTGCAGGTTGCTAGCAGGCCAGCCCACGTACGACTGGAGAGGAAGCCAGCACAAGCTGGACTTGAACTCACAGCCATCGCATTCGAGAGAGGCCCCTGTGCCACTGTTCTGCACTGGCACGCTAATCACTAGTCCACGGAGGCCCTACCAAGGAAAAAGTTTCCAATTCAAATCATTTCGATTCCAGAGGACAGATGAAGGCTGGCAGCACCTAAGTTACGTCTGGCCAAGAACATTGTAGAATCAGGAAACAGTTGTCTATTGACAGGATGATAATATATATAATCAGAGAAAATAGTAAACAGATGAAATAAACAAAAAGCAGTTTAAATTCAAAAATTCCGTATGGTATACATGCAGTTTTCATGCAATGTCCATATATGCCTAAAATATCATCCAGCGAAGTTTATAACATTTAAGTCTTTCAAATAATAAAAATACAGAATCACACGACATACGGAACACACTAAGGGGCATAGTCTCGATTAAGTGCAAAATTATACTTTAAACAATATGAACCCCCTCCCCCCCCCCCCCCCCACCACCCAAGAGTCCCACACTGGGGAGCTCTAGTCTTGTTGCCTTCTCCCTTCCCCCAAGCTCGTTGTTAAAAAGGCTCAAGTCTTTACTTTCGTCATTAGACAATATGGAACGCCTCAATCAATCTTTACACGTTTTTATGCACCATTACTACTTGCAGAGATGCAAGTAAGGCCACAATTGGCCTGAGAATAATGGAAGGATTGGAATCTTAAAAAGTTCAACTGTGTTTGAAAAGAGTTATTCTGAAGTACTTACAATGTACCAGAGGCTCAAATATACCCCTCCTGAAAAGTAATAAAAAAGGGCTTGAGATCTTTCAAGACTGTTGAGGGGAATACAACCCGTTTGCATATAGGTTCATTTCAAATAAAACAGTTAACATCACAACCACGGTTATTCTTAAGCTACTCAAACGGTTCAATATGGTGTAGAGAATTGCAGAATCAAATTTTTAACCTGTGAATAGCTAATAGGGGACTTTCGAGTTCGAACTGTTTTGTGGTTAGAGGTAAAAACAGTCCTACTAAAGTATGTGGCGTATGAAAAATCTTAAGCAACATTTGCTGACATTATTTTACCGGACATTTGTCTCGCCGTGTTCCAGAAGCACAAATAATACTCCTTTCCCCTAGGAACTTCAGGTTCACAAACATTCAACTTCTTAATTTTCTCCATCGTTCGTCTACTCGAGATTACGTTTTGTGAAATTTCTTTTCAGACGTTGGAGTAAATGTAATCAAAAATAGCTGCCAAACATTTTTGACTGATTTCATGATGAAGCGGTACTTTGCACTTTGAATAGCTGAAAATCTTCTGAAATATTGGGTGTCCTATTTTCACTCGAAGAGGCAATACAATAAATAGTACCTACATAGCCTTAGGCAACATGGAAATGTTTTATATGCATTTATCACAGTGGAAAACAATTTTTCCGCGCGCCACCATGTAAATGGTACCGAGTGAGTGCTTGGAGTCTAACGTCGTAGTTAGCAATTTTTCATTCATACGACGACGATGTAATGTGCCTCCTTTTTGCAGGACGGATTTCCACCGCTCTTTTATCCAGTGCTGCTTCATTGAGACGCCTTACCGAAGGCAAGTAAGCCGACCCCGCCCGAGCCATTATACTGATACGGGTCAACCAGTCGTTGCACTATCCCCTTCATGCTGAACGCCAAGCGAGGAAATTACAACTTCCTCTTTTAAGGTCTTAGGTATGACTCGAGCCAGGATTGACCATGTATCTACACTCTACCAACTGTGTACATGGTACCAATGCGTACCAAGACAATGCGTAATCATCATCTGCACTAAAATGAACATCGAAAATAAATAATGTTTTATCTACCTCGTTGTACAATGTAGAATATGTACGGTGAAATCTTGAGGGGAATCTTCAATAGCGATAACAATGAACTGGATATCCTCTGCCGTAGGCTGCAAAGTAAACCAAATTCCTTTACGTTAAGATTTCATGTAAGTGATGGTGGTCAACTGTATCAGTGGGGGGAAAAATAAGAAAGACTGACATAATGACGTCTGCAAGGGTTTCATTAGTCAAAAGTGTGGCCAAAATGGGGGATACTGTTTTTTGTTGTTGTAGTTGATTTTTTAAGTAAGGCCGTTCATCAAAACAAAGATGCCCCATCTACCCTTATGAGTCCGTTTCTCATTGCTCGGTAAATAAATCTGGCTAATTAGTGTGACTTTTTAGCCCGGAAATGGGTCTTTCTTCCAGAAAAACAATCTGTTAAATTTACTAAAGTCTTGTCTGAGTGACACTAGAGTGTATGCTGTTATTGCTGCAGATTATTCCGTTAAATATCCTCTCTGGCTGCACGTGGGAATTTCTGGCAGCAACCTGCGGATGGTTGTGGGTCTGCCCGGTTCCCTCCCACCATAATCCTGTCATATAAGTGAAATATTCTTGAATACGCCGTAAAACAAATAAAAATAAATATTCCGGAAAATATAGTACAAATATTCTAGTAAATCAACATAAAGACTGTATTAAACAATATTATAATATTGTCATATTCAACACAATATCCTCATATTGTGTTGAATATGACAATATTATATTATAATAATAATACATCCTAGAATCTGAAATAGGAATTATTTTTCAGTGTAAATGTTTAGAAACTTTGTGATCAACACTCGCTGTCCATTAAAAGTCATTTTCCATTGCACAACTGTAAAACTGAACTGTCTTTTATTCGCATTTAGAGGAAACTACGTAGGTTTGAGGAAAGACAATGTAGAAGACTAAAAGCTTGAAGAGCTTGAAGAGCTTGAAGCGCCCATGATGTGTGTATAACCGATACATATTTAACTCATTATACTCACCAGGAACACACACGTTTCTTCGGGATAAGAGGAGTTATGTCCCGCGTGATACATGGCCATTAGCGTGTGATTAGAGCTAGGATCCAGAACCAATTCATGGTCACTGTACCAACACCTTACGAAGAATGTAAGAGTTGTGTCCCCTTCGTTCACCAGGAGGATAGGGACCAGCCCGGATGGGTCTGGCTCACAGTTTGAACTGTCTGCAACAAGCCAGTAAAAATGTCTGATATAGCCCATTGTGCGCAGGACACTGACGTGCGTCCAGTTACAAATATAACAATCTTTCGTATTTCGACACTAAACGAACAACCTACAATTTGGATAGCTGTTTCCAGTGCGCATGATCGAGATTTCATCGCGCGGAACAAACAAATCCACATGACCATGTCAACGCAATGACGCACGGGAGTTACACAGCAAAATCCGTGTATTTTATTCCACTCGTTGCGACATCTCAGACTTAACATGGGTTCCAGGACAGTTTCAAGTCGAACATTTAGAAAAATATATTTCAAGACATTGGATTGGAGTTGAATTCTGGGTTGTCGTCGAGTGGGTGAATGCTTGGGGTTTAGCGTCGTGCTTAACAATTTTTCAGTCATATGGCCACGGAGGAGTCCTTAGAGCGCATGCAGTGTGCCTCATTGTCGCAGGACGGATTTCCGCCGCTCTTTTATCTAGTGCTGCTTCACTGAGACACCTTACCGAAGGCAAGTAAGTTGCCCCACCCGAGCTATTATACTGATACGGGTCAACCAGTCGTTGCATTATTCCCTTAATGTGAGGAAGCTACAACTTCTTTTAAAAGTCTTTGGTGCGACCCAACCCACGACTGACCCTGGATATACCGTCCCCGAAGCGGATGCCCTACCAACTGGGCTATCGTGGCCAGTTGGCTGTCGTCCAAGATTGTAATGTTTACCATAGGCATAAATGACCATGTACCTTTGTTTATCCCACGTATGATACGCTACGCACATGCCTACTGAGGCAGCACTCGAAATGCCTATCAGGCATATTTAAATAACATTTTCAGATAGAATTTGTTTCATTGTTTCAAACATCGTGATCGCCTCTCTTCTTCCTATCAGAGAGCTATGAAACTGAGATATATGTTTTTTAATTTACATTTGTAGAAGCTTACATTCCTTAATTTCAGCTTCGCTCAGATGATCTACAAGATATGAAGAACAATGACGAGCTTTATGCTCGTCATGGGATTTATGCCAACAGTAAACAGTGTGCCAACTTCTTTAGTTGGCAGCATTTTACTTACACAGCCCCCTATGTAGCGTTAAAGGTTTCCTGAAAAAGAAACAAAGTTCAATGATGATTAAGTCCCATTTGTTGCAAAATGCGAACCAAAGACACAGTAAATCATTATTTTGTTCAAAACCGCACTGCTTTATTTAATTATTTGTTTTACGCCGTACCCCAGAATATTTCACTCATACGACGGCGGCCAGCTTTATGGTGGGAGGAAACCGGGAAAACCCACGACAGGTTGCTGACAGACCTTCCCACGTACGGCCGGAGAGGATGCCAGCATAAGCTGAACTTGAACTCCCACCGACCGCATTGGTGAGAGGCTCCTGCATGGGTCATTACCCTGCACTGGCGCGCTAACCAGCTGAGCCACGGAGGCCCAGCGCACTGCTTCAAACCTAAGACATAAATCTAAGCGTTAAGTTCAACCTTCCTATATCACTAGTATGCCGAGAAGGGGATTTCCAGGGCGATACTCATAGGACATTTCCAAAAACCAGGGGAAAATAGGTTGAAAAAGTCATTTTTTCACAATGCAATAATCAGGCTCCATGCTGAACATCCGCCTCTTGAGCTGTAGATGTTGCCCAGGGCCAACCATAGTTTGTTGTTGCTAGCAAATGTTCTGTTTCAATCTGAGAAGTTTTGAGAACATATTTTGAGATAAAACAGTATTTAAAAGACCTGGGTGAATTAGTTGAAAATGTTAAGACAATAATTTCAGATCAGGTTATGTCTGGATTATGATTGCTAAATATAAATAAGCATAAATTGGAAGGTATTATACTGTGTATGAGTAATCAGAAAACATGCGTTTCCAAATTAAATTTATGTAATTTGTATTTTACACTGACCATATGGCTGAAAATATGACGTCTAAGGCAATCTTGGGCCTGTCAAAAACCCTGTCTTCTTTTAAAGACAAAATTGTGGACATGAAAACACGAAGAGTTAAGGTTTCATTCACCTTTCTCTGCAAAAGAAGTACTGTGGTTTATACGACAGTTCCACATTCTCTGCAAAGATCCAAATAAACTGGTTATCTTCGTGAAGTGTTTCATGATTCTGAAAAAAACAAAAACTGCATGTTATTTTCCCTTACTTGTGAGGGTAGAGGTATTGTCCATACTCAAGACATTATTACCTACACAATAGCATTTGTAATGGTGGAGGAAACCGGAGTAAACCACTTACCAAAGGCAACTTTCTGACGAACTTAACATAACTGAAGACTTTATCGGTAATTAGTGAGAGCACCTGGATCAGCGCTGGTCAGCGAGACCCCCATAACTGAAATACAACTGACTGTAAATACAGTTGTTGCTCACAGAATCTGTGTTGAATATCGACCATCTATCCTGACATATCAGATCATTCAGGACATTTTAATCCCGTTTGATCGACTAGTGTACATGTCGAGTGCTCGTATACATTTTCCCTTGAGTGAAAAATTCTTTAAATTCGGCAAGAAAAACCCAATCAGCTTTAAAATATTTCACAGCAACTAAGAAATAATATCGAATCGTGGTGAAGAGTGTATCCTGCCATTCGCCTATTTCACAAGATGTTCATGTCATCCATATCGATTTTACAGTCCTATCAATCAAAATGCTTAATCGATCAACAATAAACCCTCTTAGGCCATGCGCACATTAATAACAATCACACTATATGAAACTTTCTGGACACCCAAAAGCTGAATTTCCAAGTTAATGTCAGAAATAAAAATCTGAAGGGTTGATACCGAGTTCTCACCGTTTTCCAATTCCTAGTGCATCCCTGAAACAACAAACTCCTGCTTGTATAGATACCTGTAACCTACAGATCCCTGGTGGGTAAAACCCTTCCTCTCCATGGTTGAACACTGCTGGAAATGTGGTTTGCGCAAACGCATTTAACCGAAGACTGTATTCGTCATCAGCACACGTGATCCAGATATGGACGACACTGTTTTCGTTGTTCTTAAAAGTGATGGTAAGAATATCGCGTTCATTGGGAATACACGACGATTCAACTGGACAATAGAAAAAAAGGTAGAAATACTGATTATACTACCGGGCCACACTTTGGTCATCAACCAGAGAGAAAAACAAGACATTTATTGGTAAAAATCAATTTCGTAATAAAGACCACTGTAATTTAAAACAAAAGCCCAATAGTATTGGTAACTCAATTTCCCTGGCCCTCGAGTAACATACTTTTGCTAGGAAGCTCTTGACAATGTTTTAATTTGTTCTTGTTGTGTAAGGCCATACTCAAGAATTTTAACATGATCGTCGGTGTTATGGGTGGGGGGAAACAGGGGGCTTGATAAACCACTGATCTCGGTTATGTATGTATGTATACTTAACAATATGACGAGGAATCATTAGGTGTATATACATATTTTTTTCTTGTGGCAGGAAGAGTGCATGCCGCCAGAGTGACACAGACACCAGACACGACAGTCACATTGTACACCGGGCGAACCAGTTATATTTTCTTGTTCTAACCTTTCAGTGCTGAGCGCCAAGCGAAGCAGCAACAAGTACCATTTTTAAAGTCTTTCGTATTGCCCGAAGCGGGCGTCGCCAGCTTGTCCTTCCCATTCCACACGAACCGTAGGAGTATGTGAATGACATATACTTACATTGCACTCTGGGTGGCTGGACTTCTAACCTAAAATGAGAAAAGGTCAACGGAGAATCCAAAGTTTCAACTGCATTTTTCTAGGGTGAAACCTTCTTAAAAAAATAAATCGAACTATTTTTATGGACATTGGTTAATGTCCCTTCATGGGAGACATTTCATGCTAGTGAGTTCTTTGCCTTTACAAGGCATTTGAAATTTGAAGACGAATAACTGCATCATTGCCAGCTCATTTACCTTAAGAGGTATGCTGAACAGGCCTATACTTATGGGAATAACTGTTAAATTCATAGTTTGGTTATTGCGGTAATATTTATGCTATATTTAAGCAAACCTGAATATGTATATCAGCACTAATGACTGTAAAATCCGTTGTGTTACATTTGTTACAGTACGCAGCATATCACTGGAAACATTCTGATGAGGATTAAACTAACAGTTTGGTTATTGAGGTCATATTTATGTCATATTTACGCAACTCGGAAAATGTCAACGTTAATGACTGTAAATAGCTTTTGCGTTTCAGAAAGATCAAAATATGTGGTTTTAAATGGGTACACGAGGTAGGTAAATATGGAACTTCCTGATCACTCTGTTTGGTTTTGTCCTGACCTCTGCAGACAATACACCACGTAAGGCAAGATTTGGCCCCCAGTCTCTTCTGACGTCACCATCACATCCTGTGTCCCGTCTTCCAAGCGAGGCTGAAATCAAAACTGACATTACATTTTAAGAATGGAATCGCACACAGGGTGGAAAAGGCAAACTTCTGTATAAAAGGTCTGCCAGCAACCTGCCGAATGTCGTTGGCTCTGCCCGGTTTCCTCCCACCAAACTGCTGTCCACCGTGGAATAAGTAAAATATTCTTGTGTACGGCGTAAAACACCAATAAAATAAATAAATAATAAAATTAACAATACCATATGACAGCCATTTTCTATAACTGAAAGCCTCGTATGAGCAATGCAGCTTACCCTGAATGTACACGTTCCATGTTCATTTCCCTCGTCTCTGGCTTCTTCCTCCTTCGCCCGACCACCTTTGTAAAAGGCCGCGCTGAAGTTGACTGTGGAATTGGGTCTGACCACCAACTGGTAAGCGTCCCACATACAGCTAACGGTAAAAGTTAACGGTACTTTCCCGGTGTTAAAGAAGGTTATCACTGCAGAAGGGGCCAAGGAGTCCGCATGCGCCAAGGATTGAGCATCCGCAAAGCATTGAGATTCGACTGAAACCCACCAAGTTGGCCAGATTCAAACGAAGCAAATTCCATGCTATTCTTTTCATCCACCAATTCCAACTTAGAGTTGATTATGTGTTCTTGTCCCGCTCACATCCGACATTAACCAAAAGCACCAAAACCAAACCTACAGTGTTCCATTTGCAAACCTAGTTCCAGCATCAAAATGTATTGAAATAGTTTGTACAATAAACAGCATTGTATAATTGATCCAAGTCTTTGAAGATCTGAATTGCACGTCTTACCTTTGCTTGCTTATAGAATATCGTCAAACGTCTGTCCTGCATGTGCGTTACAGATCTTTACCATAAGACCGACAAATTTGTGCTCCATAAAATTTATAACATCACAATCTGAAAAGTTTCTAATTAAGGGACCCAAATCGTCCAAGGGATTCAATTAACAGCAAATAGTACCATTGCAATTTATAGTAACGTATTCTATCATACATCTGAAGGTTGATGTTCAAACATCGGGTGAATTTAATGGAGATAAATTTTGTAACGGCCAATATACCCTTTTTTGAGTTAACAGAAATCGTACTGTGCGAAGGCAACATTGCATGATATCAATGTAAATTTGCAAATTGATAAATAAGAAGAAACAACGGTGCTACAAACAACCATCAGTTTTGCACATGGTCAAAATCTAACCAAACTAACCAAAACGAAAGACACGGTCGTTAATATCATGGTGAGATCAAGGACGGCTTTAAGCCACTTACATAGAACCAACGGTTCCGGCGGTTGTGCCCTGAAAATACAAAAAAAAAAAGATTTTAAATCAAAGTTTTACCGAGTATTTTATATTCGCCGCACCAAGAATATTTCACATATGCAACTGCGATCGGTATTTCATGAGAGCCATTCAGTTTCAAATGATTCGTGTTGCTCTTCACTCCTATATTGTCCTATTTGAGGTAAAAGAATGTTTAACGCTGCAACTGAGGAATTTTGGTGTATGCTATTGGCAGGAATTGCGGCGTATGCTATCGGGAAGATTCTGGAACCAAGTTTGATTTTAGGCATTTTGAGTATGGCGTAAAACACTGATCAAATAAATAAGTAGTTCGTTGAAGACAATTTAACCTTCACCAACATGGTATATATACCGTCACTCCGTTGGTGAAGGCTAAATTGTCTTCAACGAACTACTTACTTATTTGATGGTGTTTTACGCCATGCTCAAAATATTGGACTTATACCACGGCTGCCAGAATTATGGTGTGAGGAAACCAGGCAGAGCGACCGCATTGGTGAAAGGTTCCTGGGTAAATGCGCCGCGCTGTCGTGCTAGAATTGCGCAAATGGCCTAACAAAGGTTTTTTTTTTTTTTTTTTTTTTGATTGGTGTTTTATGCCGTACTCAAGAATATTTCACTTATACGACGGCGGCCAGCATTATGGTGGGTGGAAACCGGGCACAGCCCGGGGGAAACCCACGACCATCCGCAGGTTGCGGAGACTCCTGGGTCATTACGCTGCGCTAGCGCGCTAACCAACTGAGCCAAAGAGGCCCCCCCTAACAAAGGTTGTCCCCTGCTTATTATCATAGAGAACAGAGAAAGCAGGGGCATCTAATAATTACCTGTTTAAGGGCGAGTTGGAACACGCACTATTGAACAGTACATATTATAAATGACAAATCCTGTTAACTTACCTGGTGTTACAATAAATGTAATTATCTCTCACTAACTGATCCGATTTCCTAACGATTACATAAATTGCTTGAATTCGATCCTCTGCCCAAGGCTGGAAATTAAACATTGCAGACATATAGAACAGAAGTCAAAGCTTGTGTAAATTGCCTTTCTAGCTTTTCCAAATGCCAAAACAAGAAAGCATTTTGAAAATACTACTTTTCCAATATATGTTTTCTACCAGAATAATGACTGTCAAAATCCACAACAGACCAAAAAATAGGCGTAATCTCCCAAACCTAAAAATGGACCTGTGCCTTGCCAATGGTGAAGCAATATACCAAAATAACAATATGAATACCCGCTTCGGATACAAGTCAAGTGAGCTGTTCCATTCAGGGGAAATTCAAAAACAAAACAAGAACTTTCACGTGTGGAAAATGGACAAACATGATCTGTTTGATGGTGAAAGAATTTACTAAATCTCAATTCAATACAGCCGAAATGACTTAGGAGCTGTGAACCTATGGAACCCACAGTTCTAGTATCAGTATGGAAATTATTTCATCGATGTTTTACGCCCTTCTCCAGAACGTTTCACTTATACCTGAGCGGCCAGCATTACGGTGGGAGGAAACGGGACAGAGCCCGAGGGAGACCAACGACCGTCCGGAGAGGAAGCCAGCATGAGCTGGGCTTAAACTCACACTCACTCGCATTGGTGAAAGGCGCCGCAATGGCGTGCTAACCACCTCTGTCACGTAGAAAAACCAATGAATTGAGTGAACTTCATCCAATAACGAAAAACAGCATCAAGAAGACTAACCTGGAAGACACAGACTCCTTGAGGATAGGTACCATTCGATCCAGCATGGAATATTGAAGAAACAGAAAGCGCGGTCAGTGGGTCCAGTGTATAGATGTAAGTCGATAACCAGCACTCCAGAATAATCTTCATGGGAAAGAGCCGGTTGTTCTCGAGCCGAATGGTCACCAAGCCAAATGTGTCTGGCAAACAGCTGGTCGTATCTGCAGCAGGGAGGCTGGCTTTTATAAGATCCGCAAGAAACAGTATCTAGTCAACAGGTCTCAAGTGTAACAACTTCGTAAATAACAATTCGCCAAGATTTTCATTCGGGTCCTAGTTTTCACACGAGAATTTATTGAGTAACTAAGAATGTGTGAAGTAAAGTGTGTTCCAGGGACGGTGGACAAGAATAAATCAAATGAATGAATGATTGAATGGATTTTTAAGCCGTCAGGGATTTTTGTTAGTTATAATGACGTGAACAGGACGAGTTAGTAGTGTCGTGGATAGGAAACATTTGAAGCACAACAAACCTTAATGCACGTGAAAGATGCTATATATCTGGAAAGTCAAATATCAGCTTTAAGTGTAAAGGGAATTTTAGGACGGAATACTCACGTCGATAAGCTGGTGGATCGCTGTGAAGAAAAAATACGAAGAGCTTAAAATTGTCGTGACTAGCAGACATGTATGTTGGGTAGCCAATAAAATCTGTGTCGAAACGGGCATTCGTATACCAGCCGTCAACCAATAAGGTTATTCCAGACGAATAATCGCAAGGCCAAAAACGACACATAAAATAAACCATCAAAGAACTAAGAAAGTGTATTAAGTACGAAAACAGGACGGAATCATGCAAAGAGGACATTTTCGTGCACTTAGTGGATTTACGCCGTAATTTCAAGAATATTTCATTCATACATCAGTGGCCATCACCATCGTTGGAGGAAACCGGTCAGAGCTCAGGAGAAACCTGGGACCATCTACAGGTTAATGGCAGATGGTCTCACCTTCTTTAGCTGGACTTGAACTCACAGCGATCGGATTGGTGCTTCCGAAGTCATTGTGCTGCGTAAGCAGGAAGATCACTCGACTACGGCGGTTCTGATTATTTGATGCTTTTGTGTGTAACATCGCTTTTGTCCTAACCTCCAAATGCTGTAAATTTGTATGATATATTCTAACTGCGTTCTTTGATACTTTGATTCTTTGACTGAAGTCCTTCAAAACATTTACCTTGCAGAACACGTTACAAAATCGGTCCTAAACTCTTCTCCAGCACCTTGCGCAAAAACCCAGATGATCTGTTCTTCCACATGAATGTCCCAGATCTGAAACCGTATCAGTCGAAGTTTCGTTAACTTCATTTTTCAATTGATATTTTTAGCTATGTAACATTCTAAATTTTTCAAAAATGATTTTAATCACATTCTTAATGAAACAAAGTTTAAAAAATTCTAAGAAATTGCTGCCCTTTAAAGAACGCCTGTAAACCCATCTTGGCCGATTTACCAGATTATTTATTTATTTATTTGATTGGTGTGTTACGCCGCACTCAAAAATACTTCATTTACACGAAGTGTCTCACATTTGACGTACAGATGTGTGATCTTCAACGAACATTAGACTGCACCAAGGTGCCGCATAGGGGTTGTCAACCGCTTATTGTCACAAAGGCCCCACAAAGGGGGATGGCGTTAAAATGTAGAAATTCCGTGCCAAACACCGGGTCAGTGCTAGTGATTAAATGGCTATTATCTTGACCACTCGGCCACAACTCGGTTCCCCACGTCGCACAAAGGGTTCTCTCATTGCACATGTTGCTCGTGGTTGCCCATACCCTAGTGGAGCGATATATCAACTTACGTTAAACACACATGATTGCGGCACATACTGGAATCTGTAACCTCGATTAAAGGTTGACGACAGAGTAGTGGAGCTGCGAGGTTTAATCTGCCGGGTGTACCTTTCGTTATGACACAGCACTTCAATCGTTACGGATTCATCCCCTTGATTGTCAAGATCCACGTCAAAGGCCCCGGCATTGTTAGGGTGGCAAGAGGATGTAACTGATAAAATCGAAATCAAGGCTGATTTAAATATGTCGTTAAAAATTAAGATTTGTATAATTGTCAAATGTATTCTGTCATTTACTTTTCCGAGACATCCATTTAACTAGATTCAACTAACACATCTGATCTGGTCTTTAAAATGTGTCCACATATTTAACTGAACAGGGATATCAATTTTAAACCAGTTTTAAGACAGGGCATTCCGGTAGTTCGCCTGATTGAGCAGTTCGTAAAACTGCATAATATTCAAGTCATGTGATACATTCAAATATTGACCTCTAAACTAAAATGAATGATTGACAACGTCATACACCGATATTATTCTATAATTAGAGAATGCTAAGATTTTGCCACTAAAACAACAATAAATACCAATATTGTTACACTGTCACAACTATGACTGTTTATCGTATGCGTCAGAGCAGTGACTTCATATGTTATGGAATTGTAAATCATTGCGGTGGTAAGACACTGTGGGGAGTTCGTGCACAAATTTAGCGCAGAGGTCTTTGATATGCAAATCGCGAATTGCATTTAACAATCTATGTACTATGGGTGGAAACTGTCACGCTGTGAATGGCTGAGGAAATGTTGAGCTATGAGGTAAAAAAAAAAATTCCTTGGTCTTTGATATGCACATAACTACCGACGATTGGCTATCTGAATACTATGAATACCCACTGCAATTCATAAGATTGGGCAAAACCTTAACAAAACTGAACACCAACTTCGTACAGGCGAGCTAAAAATGATGCAAACCCAGAGTCTGGTAAGCTCTCTTGACCTACTGGAGGGGAGCATAACCCTCCGTTTCACCAAACATCGCCTAAAAATACATTTACATCACTTGACCCGTAAAAAGGAAGGAATGTTCTAAAATCCATTCCTAAATCAATCCCTAAATACAAAGCAAATTGTTCTAGTGCCAAATGAAGGCATTAAAATAGACATTTCTATATCATCCGTCAACCAAAATGAACGTTTCCGGTCAATAATCGCACGAACTACTTCTAAGACAAATTCAACATAAACCAAGAAGGTATATGAAGCAAGAAATTAAGAACTGAGCAGTTTTCAATGATGATATAAAGACGCAAGGAATGTTCTTCGCCGAAAAACGGTGTCCTGATTATCTACCATGCTAGTTCATAAGTCACCGATAATCAAATATGTATCTCAGCTGCGCTTTGATTTCACCTCTTCATATATCCAACATAGCGATTTTATTCAGCGCACACAGCCCCCGTCTCATTCGTGTTTTGAGACACAATATGAAACAGAGCATCCGAGATCCTGGGCATTTCATCCATATTTACATACAAGTGATCCCTATTCATTGTAAACTTTAAGAAACAGTATGTGTACCTATGGGAATGCTTAAACACTGTTCGTAAGTGTTATAAGAAGTTCATTATTTCATATCAGAGACGTTACTAATGGGAAGTTTAGGCAATTCAATAAACAACGAGACATCCCATGAAGGTCTGTATGCAGTGCAACTGGAGACAGCTTTGTTGCCTTGCTAATGCAGCGAAAAACTGACCGTTATAAGAGAGGCAGGGGGTTTATGTCTGCTAAGGTACTATAAAAAAAATGCCATTTAGGCCTTCTCTACCCAATGAGGCTTTTAAAATCACTGCTTTTGACCGATATGTGGAAAAACTGCTACTCACACAGAACATTAGGGCTTTTGCGGGGATACCTGAAAGATCAAATATAAAGTCATTTTATCAGCATTGTGTTTATTTTATTGGTGGGAAGAAAACGGGAAGAGCCAGGGAGCAGCCCACAGCCAAGAGCAGGTTGTGGTAGGCCTTTCCATGCTCGACCTAAGAGGAAGCCAGCATGATCCGGAGTTGAACATACAGCGATCGCAGTAGTGAGATATTCTCGTATCAATGTGTTCCGCTAGCCCGTTAAGCCTTCGGTACTATCCGAACTTATGCAGCAGCGTGTACCACAACTACATGGTCATCCTATTTTGGAGAAAACCCGCTACTCTGTTATTTTAATGTAAGCAGTGCCATGTAGCATCCCAAGCTCGTAAATCTAATATAGATAACGTTCCAACACCCCAAACCCCGATACCTTCATCTAAACAAAACCTTGGTGTTTGACGCCGTATTCAAGAATATTTCACTTATACGACGGCGGCCACCATTATGGTAGGAGAAGGAGCCCGGGGGAAACCCACGACCATGCGCCGGTAGCTAACAGGCCTTCCCACGTACGGCCAGAGACGATGCCTTGAACTCACAACGACCGTATTGGTGGGAGGCTCCTGGGCCAATGCGCCGTGCATCCGAAGCCCTAATCTAGATATTAGAAGGCAGCGCCCCAATCTGATACCTTAATCTAAGCAGCGCCATGTGCATCCCAAGCCCCTAAACCTAATCTAGACAACACCCCAGCACGTCAACCCTTATCCTAATCTAGACATAACATTGCAGCACCACGATCCCGTTATACCAGGAGCCATGCAGCGTCCCAAACATATGAGGTTAATTTAGGCAATACGCTTTTCACAACCCAACCCAACCCACTCATAATAAACCGAGCTGTTAAAACCCAAGCACTCACTCACAAATCGAGCAAAACCTACTGCTGACCTCACACGAGACGATTATACGCTGTCACCAGGTTTAGAGAAAGATTCCAATCAACCATTACACTGAAAAAAAAATCATCTGTTACATTTAACAAAAAGCCTACTGTCGGAGTGATGGTAGCATATAATCTGTTATTGCAGAGGATTGTTCTGTTAAACATAGCACACATCTTCTGTTTATCATTAAAATTAACAGATTATTGTTTTCAGTGTATCCCCGTGCAGTAACAAGCACACAGTATTCAGAACACCAGATGCTCCAGGAATGGTCACGAAAACATAGAGGAATAAGTTACTTACTTCGTCTTACAGTAGATTAAGCGACTTAGCGGCCCTTGGCCATGCCCTTGGCTCACCACAAAAAGGTTTTGGGTGCCATCTTGAACCCATGGCTGAAAAAACAAAACACGTCCAGATATTGAATTATACAAAAAATAGAATTATACTAAACAGTGTTCAACCTAAGTTAAACGACGACATACAAAGTAGTGTCACTTGCATATGTGGTTGGTTGTTTCAGATAAGCCTTCATTCACACACATTGAGAGAAAAACATTATATTCCATAAATCTATGCGCGCAAACAGACATTCATACACGTAACGTCAACCATAATTGGCGCCTGGGTAAATCGTACAAAGACCATTTTCCAAACCAACGTTAAAACAGGAACCACTAAAGAACTAAGAGTATTTATTTAACTGGTGTGTTACACTGTATCGGACTTATACGACGGCGGCCAGTATTATGGTGGGAGAAAAATGGGCAGAGCCCGCGAAAAACACACGACCACCGCAGGTTGAAGTGTGCAGAAGACGAAAATAGGACGTATTATCATGCAAATACAAGAAATCATCAGTTTTTAAAGATGACCGAAAGACGCAGTGAGTATTTTTGGCAGTATCTAAATCGTCTATCAACACAGTTTATAAGTTGTTTTTATAAACAATCTTTGTTTTAATAGGAAGCACACAAATACGTCTGTCTCTAATCCCGGTATGCGAAAATATCCTCATTCGCGTTTATGATTTCTAATCGAGTTAAGTACGAATCGAGGCATAGGCTATTAGAAATATATAAAGATTATTCTACCAAAGCCATGCCAGATAATATCAGATATTCGTGAGTACCGCAATGAACACATTTTTCGGAATCAGCTGAATGAATAATTATTTATTTATTTATATTTGATTGGTGTTTTACGCTGTACTCAAGAATATTTCACTTATACGACGGCAGCCAGCATTGTGGTGGGTTGAAACTGAGCAGAGCCCGGGGGAAACCCACGACCATCCGCAGGTTGCTGGTAGACCTTCCCACATACGGCCGGAGAGGAAGCCAGCATGAGCTGGACTTGAACTTTTTTGTGAAGGCTGAAGTAATTGGTTTATATATTTATTATTTGAACAAAAAAATTCAAATTGCCCACATTGGGTTAAAAGAGCCTAAGTATACTTAAAAAAAAAGAAACTTCACGTGTTTCTTTACCTTCCAACCATACCCATTTAGATCAAAATGTGATGCTTGTGGATGAATTTTGTTTGACTTAAACGTACACTGGCGTACACATAAGCATGCCAGCTGCACGTTCACGTTTAACATTCTGAGGCATAGCATGGGAAAATGTTCATTTCTCTCTGGATTGTTCGCGTGTTTTGCCTAATCACCAGCAATCTCACGTCTTGCTGCTCAACCACAAGAAATTGGTTCCATGTTGGACTTACACAATTGCAGGGTGGCGTTTTCACTAAAGAGCCTGCTGCATGTACCTAGCGTGGTTTATAACACTTACAATGATGAGAATCATGAGGTCAAACCTGGCCATGTACTAGTCCTTTTCAATATAATTTATAACTTCAAATGTGGAGCTTCTTGTTTTGGGTCATTATAGATACTTGTGCAAAAGTTAATGCTGTGCTAGCACGAGATATGTGCTTACCGAGAACACGCAGAGTTCATCTTGAGCACCGTCATACACACCATTCCCGTAGTCCAGATCTCCCTTGTAAAAAGTTGCTGGGAACGCAGTCAAATAGCCCGGGTCTACCCTCAAGTGGTAATAAGTGAACCAGCACTCAATGTAGAAATATAGGGGAGCGTCACCGTTGTTGTACAGGTTAATGACGACTTCACCGCTCTCATCTTCTTCACACGTGCTCTGGACTGAAACCAGTGAAAATAACAAGAAAGCAAGGGTTTCGGGTATGTTTTACTCAGTAATACAAATTGAAAAACTCCTATGACCGTGGTACGGCGGTCTGGAAACACTTGCCTGGTATCGAACAACCTCCTGATGTGAATCTGGGGTCGAACAAAGAGCTAAAATCGAATATGCGACATCATTTGTTAAGAGACAATTAGGCCTGTTAGAATAAAACCCTGACAGAGGTAAACTGACAATAGGCCGTATTTCACCGGTATCGTATGACCATTTGCCAGCTATCACTGTCGTCTCTGCTCTGGTGTTACTCTCTATGCTGTACATCTTTAATTTTATGAGAATATGGTTTTGTTAGTGTTGAATCAGTCTTCGAGATGAATCTGTTCGCTCTGAGTTTTGCCATGCAAATGCTCTGTCAATTACAATAACGTAAGCATTAGCAAAAAAAAAACACCGTTTCAACGAATACTTGTTAAAGGAGACGAAAACATACAAATGAAGTCAAATTCAGATCAAAGAGCGTAAAAACTTATTTGCAAATATAGGCCAAATATTCTTTTTAGGATTTTTTTCTTTTAGGAGAAATGAGTATTTGAAAGCATTTTTGTATGGTGGGTATTTCAGACCACTTCTGGGTATATAATGGCTTTGTATAATAATTTATATAATAATGACCTGATTAAGGATGTGATGTATGTCGAAGAAACTTAGTTTAATGTAAATCTGTTTGTATCCAAACACATGCATTTAATCTGAATCATGACAATATTTATAAATATTATAAACGTGAATATGATCAAAATCCAGGCTGAACACATTTGTTAGATGATAATACCAAATTCTTGTGCCAATATATTAATTAAGCATGTGTTACATCCCTTTTATAAAATAACAAAGATATTTTAGATCACATATACAACTAACTTTTCGCACTCTGCTGAACTTATAAACTTATATCTGAACATAAGTAATTGCTATGTTTTCTCTACGCTAAAATTCGAATATCATACTTACATTGTAAAACAGGTTTTGGTGGATCAGTTCTGTTAAAAGCAAAGGATGAACGTAATCAAAAGGTTATAAACTTTTCGCACAGTTACAGAAATGGATGTCTTTCTGAAAGAATCTGATAAACACAAGTGCACATTTTTTGTAGCTTGCAAGTTGGTCTGGTCAAATTAACAAATCAAACACAAGCTAGCATTACCATTGCATTAATGCCAGTGTGTTTATTGGAGATAGACATTGGTCATGTCATGTAATATAAGAATGAAAATGTTCTGTTTCTTGGACAATAATGGGTTTTAGCCTTTAGATCCAGTGTTCCATAAATTCAACTTAGGCAAAGAGTTGTAATAACTTCATTGTTACACAAATCACAGCCAAGTGTTGTCATGGCAATTGTTAAAGATCTTCACCATAAGGATGACATTTTTCCTTGTACCTCTTAACACCATTTATGTGTGGTTGTGTTCCTAGCGAAAAGCAGCATGGTGAATTCTTTGTACATTTACTTGGATTGTAATTTTGCTTGAAATAATGATTTGTCTAACCACTGCACTGTGGTAAGCTAATAAGGTTGTAGGCCTATTTACATCATAGACTCACTGAAACCCCATGCTGATTAAATGTTTCTCCCAGTCCCAGCATGAGGAAACAGAGTCAACCTGTACATTGGCTGTTCTCTTATGCCCTAGATGTGCCGTACCAAGATAGACAATTTCGAGTCTTTGCTACGTCCTGGTACAAACCGATATTAATCTAAAACACTACAACAGAGAAAGAGAAATAATTACAAATAATGTTAAAACAATGCATCGATGCTACCTGAAACTTAAACGTCGCTTGCTTGTTTCGAATTCCTCAAAATGCTGCATTTGATGTTATCACATTTAGAAAACAAACTCCTATAAACAATACCTTACCTAGTGTCACAATAAAGCCAATCGTCGATAACAATCTTTAACGACTGGGAGATCACCAGGTAGACGCCTTGCTTTCCATCTTCTGTCCAGGGCTATGGAGAAACCAAGCAGAATCCGCTGATAAACAATGCTAATGTACATAGCATTTAGAGCTAACCAAAGGATGTTAATAAAGTGAATAACAAATTAGGTCATGCAAGTAGGCCTGGTTAAATGCCGGTAAGGAGTTGTGGCAACGCATCACTTCAGTATGTAAGTATGTATACATGTATGCTTGGGGTTTAGCATTGTATTTAACAATTAATGACGACGAGGAATCATTAGGTGTGTGTACATATGTTGTGTCCATGCCGCTAAAATGTTTGGGCCACTGAAGTACCATGCCAAAGACACCAAACATGACACCCCACACAATCACATTATGCTGACACCGGGTCAAAACAGACATGATTCCGTGCTCTAACCTCTCAGCGCTGAGCGACAAGCGAGGCAACAGCAAGTACAAAGACTTTTAAAGTCTTTGGTATGACCCGACTCGGGCTTGATCCCGGGGTCTCCGGACTTGTGTTACTATGGTAGTCACCTTTGCGCAAATTTGCGCACACTTTGTAGAACGGGTCTCATATTTTATTCTGAAGTAAATAAATCGCCTGAAACTGACCACATTATCTGTAAAATGTGACAATTTAATATCTTGCCATATATTCCAAAATGCACAGGGTTACTATTCTGAATCACCCCCACAAATCATATTTCCCGTTTTCCAGTACAGTACTAATCACTTACCAAAATCTTGGACGTTATATTTGTTATTTTATTTATTTCATTGGTGTTTTACGCCATCCTCGTGAAGTTTTATACACTGTAAAGTTTGACCATTCGGCCACGCATCAAGCGCAAAAGGTAATTCAAAGGGAATACCACACACCTCGGCATCGGACCAACCAGCTAGTAATGACATCTGTGTGTATTGCACAGGGCCGAAATACATTCATATTGAGTGGCGGATTTATTTATTTAAGTTGCTTAACGCCCTGCTCAGGATTTTTCTCTTTTACGATGGCGGTCTGTTTTATGTGTGGAAGAAACCGGAAGCCAAGGCCTAAATCAGCCATCGTTAAACAATCGGCCTCATAAACGCCGTCGCCCTTTTGTCAATAAGGTCCCGCCAGCAGTTATAGCTGGTGATATTTTTGAAACCAATTATTCAAAAAGAAATAAGAGGAAATATCTAAAGGTCATTTGAAATACTGAATAAAAATATAAACGCAGCACTTTTTTGCAATATTTCACAAGATAATGCTGGGATTATTGTCATTATAGTACCCACGGATGGCCATGAGCAAAATCTTGCACCAGTGTATATTCCAGTCTCCAAAACCAAACTGTTGTCGATTTCAAGCCTATTCACCATTTTCACCAGTCAGACAGGTGTGGCTCTATCTGTAGTAGTCAATGATCTGTCAATTCTTCCCTTCTTGGCACTCCTTCAGGTATATGAAAGGCCACCCCTGCATTATAAGTTCTGCCAAATGACACGATGCCATAGCAGCCACAAAACCAACGACAAAGCACCATCTGCATGCTCGACGCTGGCATTACCCTTAGGGCTGTCGACGATTAGTCGTCTCAGAAGACGTCATGAAGAATTCGGCACGACAGCTAATCGCCCAACCGCGTGTAAAGACCCCCAACCAAGACCGCCATATTCGCCTCCTACATTTCCGCGACCGTTTCAGGCCAGCCACTGCCAGAGCTAATGAAACAGTCGGGTTCCGTAATAACAGTTCGGAATGGACTCCGAGAAGAGAATTTGCGAGCTCGTAGACCACTTCACTCCGTATAGACCTTACCCCTGCGCGACGCTGGAGTTGGCGCGACTGGTTTAACATTCATGTACGCTGGTCTTTGATACGATGGCAGCGTGTTCTGTTTTCAGATGAATCTCGTTTTCAGTTACACAGAGCCGTTGGGAGGAAGCACGTTTGGCGGAGGATCGGTGAGCAGCCGTCGTGCACAGGGTGCTTGTGTGGGTGGTGATAAGTTATGGCAATCGCAGTCAACTTCATCCAGGGTAACTTGCATGCGACAATCCATCCCCATGTTGTTGCTGTATGCAGAGCATTTCTACAGGCCGAAAATGTTGCAGTGCTCGACAAGCCAGCGCATTTACTTGATATGTTCCCAGTTTAATACCAGCGGGATGTCCTCGACCGGCGGGTTCGTCGGCGACTTCCAGATCCAGATAAAATCGCGGAGTTGAATTTGGCCCCCACACAGGAGTGGGAAAACATTCCGCAAGTCACAACTGACCAGCTCATCAGGTCTATACGTCGATTATATGTAGCAGTGCAGCGCGCATTCTGCGGATATACTCGGGGTATTGAAGCGTAGAATTTCCCAAACTGACCCCACTCCCGTTTCCTAACCTTCCTCAGTGTTACCATCGGTTATTCGTTTTGGAATGTATGGCTAATAGTCCATTCTATGACCCTCTGCAAAACTGTATCAATAGGAATTTGATAACGCAGTTAATTTTATCAAAATATTGGGTTTTGCGTTTATATTTTTGTTCAGTATAGCTATGCAATGGTTTGTTTTGCAAACTGTAATGATATAAAGACTACATCATAAAGAGTGTTAGTAGCAAAATGAACACACGTATTACCGGTGAAATACAGCCACTTAGCTGAGCACTGATTAATTTGCGCGTGTGCAAATGAAAGTAAATACTCACAGAAAACACGCACGTGGTTGTTGACTGATCGGAATATGCGTAGAAAATGGCGGGAAAGCGAAGTTTGGAAAATGGCTCAACGGTGACAGTATGCGTATCTTCCCAGCAGACTAAGGATACCTTCAAAGGGACCGACCGTCCGTTTTTGAGATTTATGACCACGTGTCCAGATTGGTCTGGTTGGCAGGTAGATGTGTCTGAAGGACAAGACGCCAGGTGTGATGTTTAATGTCGTACATCAGAATATCTCGTTTATACGACGGTGGAGAGTAATTTACTTACTATACTGAAACACTTTGAAAACGCATAAACCAATCGGTGGAACTGAAAACATGTTTATCAGTCCATAAACCACAGAGGAGTATTACCCTCACCAGGAACGTCGTTTATAATTCATAAATGTTGTTTTTGTCTCACTATTTCTGTGGCCTCTATAATATTTAAAAAATTCACCAACTTCTATGTTAGGCGTTTCCAAGGAGTATAGCTATAATTTATTTCTTGTTGTTTCGTTACTATGCTTCGTAGAAAAAGATTTCAAGTGTTTGACACAGATTCTTACATTAAAACGCAAATATTCAGGTCTGAAATATTTATTTGGAAAAAATTCTGTGACTGGCCTCTTCCTTGGAAGCTACTTGTATACTCACATGTCAGATCCTCCAACTCGGACCGAACTGAAGATACCTGTAAAGAAATATGTGTTTTTCAATTTTTTTTTATACTTTTCCTTATAAAAAAGTCAGAGTCACAATACGGCAAGCTCCTTAATCAATAGTTATACAACGGAGTAAATAATTCAATCAGTAATCCGTAGCAATGCACTTTAAAACTGATGATCTAAGATAATAAGAACAAAAGTATCCTCTCTCACACACAAGAAGACAATACGGCTCCAGTGAAAGCGACACAGCCAGATAATCTACTCAGTATGCAGAAGGGATTTGTACTCTTTGAATCCATCATACTGGAATATTTATTTCGTGCGATGTGGTTTCAGACCATACCCAGCTATATTTCACTTAAGCACCGTCTTCCAAAAGTTGGAGTAGTGAGAAAACCGAGCAAAATTTTGATGAAACAACCTCCCTTCCTGGTACCCAACCACTTCTCATTACGTAAAGCCGCAGCCTAAATATCATCGTCTTTATTCCGACGCGTGTGGAATATAAGTCACCAATTCCACGAAGCCATTTTTGACTTCAGTCAGGATTTGAGACAGGATTTTTAGAACTAAAGTTTGAACCCAATCAATTTGAACCAATCAACATTAATGTTACCCAAGACTAAAGTGTCAAAATTTAATCTTCCAATGTAAAAAATTAAGCACTGTGACGAAAGATTTAAATTTTGACTAGAGTCACAAATGGCGTTGTGGAACCGGCCCCTGCCACCGAAGAGCTTAACACCGACATTAAGCCGTCAATATGGAGGTCCCCATACATTTATTGTCTTAAAAGAATTGTCTTATTGCACAGTAAATAGCCTCAGTCAAGATAATATTTATTTATTTATTTATTTATTTGATTGGTGTTTTACGCCGAATTCAAGAATATTTCACTTATACGACGGCGGCCAGCATTATGATGGGAGGAAACCGGGCAAAGCCGGGGGAGATAAAAACCGGTCAAGATAAGATAAATATACTTACAATCAACAAACAAACGATAGGGATCCAGAACATCCTGAAAAAAAAAACAGATTAACACTGAGTATTCTTAAGATTTTAAATAATGCCACAATAAAATGAGATTCCCATCATCACACATCGCATGTGATAGTCTAAATGTGACAACTCAACGTACACTTCGGGTAGATTGTGTTATTTATTTATTCTATTCTAATAAAGGTTATTTGATTAAATAAATAAATTACCAATGCAATACATACATCGGTGGTTGGTGTCATTATTATTTTACTAGTATTCAACGCTTCACTGAAGAATATTTCGCTTACACGACTTTGGACAACATTATGGTGGGAGGAAAATATTTATCTTCTAACATCGCCCACCGACGTAAAGGAAGCTTCAGTCAGGATAGCTCCTTTATTCTTCTCAAACTTGAAATGAGTTTTTTCTCATCATGCCACATAAAAGGTAACTTTCTTCCACATTCCATTGTTATTTCATCACGATGGCAAGCTCGCCCAAACAGCGCTCGAAGCCCGATCTTTGCACTGCTACCATATATACCTTGTAACACATATACTGGCCAGCGCCTCTTGTCCTTTATATTTTGTGCAATACATTTTAAATTCAGGTCATTTTTTGTGACGGATATATTCCTGGCTGGATAACAAACTGGATAAATATTGGAGTAGTGGGAATCCAGTTACAGTCTCACACTCTGATACAGACAAACCCAACAGAAGCTCAAATTAAGAATAGCCATAACAAAAAAGAACCAACAATAACTTTGTTAAGTTATGTGTCAAACTAGTAATTTCTTACACCAAAATGTTACAGCACAGCCCACTCTACGGTATAGGCTATTTTGATTTAAGTTTAAATTTAATTGCTTTCTTCAAACAATGGGTTGCGCCACAAATTTGTTCGATTTTATGGAATGGCAAAGCGTACACCGTAGATCAGAAAATGATGTAAATTTGTGAGCCTGTTTGTTTATAGTTTTCACGGTTTCGGAGTTGTATCTGGTGTAATGATTGCTTCCTTAATCACAAAAATAAAAATAGAATCGCACGAAACAATTTTATATTGTTTTCTCTCAGTATTAAATAACGTATTTCTCAACTATTAGGGTAAGTATTCATTGCCAATTGTGGCTTCAATTTCAATTTCCACCAGAAGTCTTGTGAAAGTGGTCTCTTTGTGATGCTAAAGAAGAACACACTCGGTACTGAGTGCTGTGAACTGTGATTACCGACCACTCCGTTTTCACGCTGCCATAGCTCCTGGATTATTGGGCTAAAATATGAAAACCTGGTAAAACTGAAGCCACAGTTGATAATGAATACTTACCCTTATTTTTGTGTTAACACATTATTTAATACGGAGATAAAACGAGATAAAACAATATAAAACTGCTTCGTGCGTTTATATTCCTGTTGAGTATACTTTTAATCAAATCGGAAAGGTGCGGAATGAAGAGCTGTTTACCCGTAAACGAAAAGAACAAATACAGAGAAATGAAGACCTAAGTTACTCTGGCCCTGGTGGAAATATAATGACCGAGGGTCGTGACCGGGAACGGTTTATATAGTAGCTGGTGCACATGCAATAGCTGACAGTCCAAAACTATTTGCATGTGTTGACAGAGAAGGCCACATCTGCAATGGTAGAGCGGATACCCTTCATGATAGATTACACGAAAGTACATTTAAGCATCGGTAGTACTCGCGGTTAACGTATTAAGAACGTCATTGTCTCTGCACCAGCCAAACACACCCAACGAGGGGTTTATGTGATATAAGGATCAGGTAGCTTTTGTACCTAGGAATATAAATTACACAAAGCCAGAAAGCTAGTGGATAACTGACTGCAATTTGTCAGTCTGCAAAGAACGTTGTGCAACTCAAACAAAAGCGCGTCCATCGGCCCTAAACCAATTATCCTTCGTGATAGGATGCACGAAGTTTCCCTGTTGGCGCAATTGCTGATTGGCTCGCGTCCTACTGCGGAAGAAGGACTCGTGAGCTTCTCACTCTCTCGTGAGCAGCTACAGCAATTAAGCATGACTGGTTGGCCCACTGTCAGTATAATGTGACTAGTCGGAGTGTCATGTCTGGTGTCTTCGGCATGAAACTTCAGTGGTGGCAGTATGGACTCGCCCTGCCATTGGAATTACGGAAGTGCTAATAGAATACTGATTCCCTATAGAGTGGTGTACTGCTCTTTTCCACCTCGTTTTCAGAAGAATTCCGATCAGAAAACCTAGTACAAAACAGAGAAATTGGATTTAATCCCACAGCAAACTAAAGTGCATAAGCCTACAGCGAAGACTGACCTAGCGCTTAACGCATAGAAACATGTATGTGAATCATATACTAATTAGAGTAGAAAATGTAGAGCACAAAATGATAGTGTTGGGGGATTGACCCGATTAAATCGTTTTCAACTACACTGGAGCAGTAGGGTAGTGCATAATTTAATTCACTATCATTGTATGAAAATGGCAAAGGTAACGATCGAGAGAGACAGTTTTGGAAAGACTTCCTCTGGGGAGAATGTGGACAGGTAAGCAATGGGAGACTGTGGATGGGTAAGCAATGGGAGACTGTGGACATGCAAGCAAGGGGGAAACTGTGGACATGTAAACAATGGAAGACTATGGACAGGTAAGCAATATGAGACTGCAGACAAGTAAGCAATAAGAGACTGTGGGCATGTAAGCAATATGAGACTGCGGACAAGTAAGTAGTGGGAGACTGTGGACATGCAAGCAATAAGAGACTGTTGACATGTAAGCAATGGGAGACTGTGGACAGGTAAGCAACGGGAAGACTGTGGACATGCAAGCAAGGGGGAAACTGTAGACATGTAAGCAATGGGAGACTATGGACAGGTAAGCAATATGAGACTGCGGACAAGTAAGCAATAGAAGACTGTGGACATGTAAGCAATGAGAGGTTGTGGACTTGTAAGCAGTGGGAGACTGTGGACATGTAAGCAATGGGAGACTGTAGACATGTAAGCAATGGGAGATTGTGATTAGGTAGACTGTGTACATGTAAGTGATGGGAGGCTGTGGACCGGTGCGCAATGGGAAACTGTGCACACCTAGTTAATTTGTTTGTCTGTTTGCCATTTGTTCAGTCTTGTTACGAATGTGTTTCCGCTCACCATACTAGTCCAAAATGTTGCCGTACTTTATGGTGCTGCCTCACTGGAACCACAAAAGGAAGACACCACATTTGAAACAACGGGCATAACCATCCCCACCCACCACAACCCCAAGTAAACTGACATTAGATCGATAGGGAAAGCTTCTGAAACCCACTGATGCTGCAGCACGCGGTATTTTCAGCAACCTGCGGGTGGTCGCGGGTTTCCCTCGGGCTCTGCCCGGTTTCCTCCCACCCTAATGCTGGCCGCCGTCGTATGAGTGAAATATTCTTGAGTACGGCGTAAAACACCGATCAAATAAATAAATAAAATAATTAAACTGCTTACTTCCATTAAATTCTATGCCAGATTGCTTCAAATGTTGTAAAGGTATTTTTTGTTTTGATTGTTTGTTTATATTTTTTCTTTTGTGATTAAGTCAATATCCTAATGTTTTGTCCTTATCTAAACAACAAAAACACACTTGGGATTGATAACCGAACGGGTCGTCGCCATAGGTACGATAAGATTAAACTTTTCACCATATAACGTTTAATAAACTCTAGGCCTGCATTTAGAAAATGTCTTACTTTTTGACATTAGTGATAACAATGGTTTCAGGTATACCTTCCGATCCCCCAACAATGTAACAATGCAGGTTATAACATATGGAGGGATTATCACTACCCTATATGTACCAGATAAAAAAGGAGCTGTGGACGACATCTGCCTTGGATTTGACACATTTGAAGGTAGGTATACCTAGACGGGCATGTCAGTATAATCTTTCAGGCGGCAGAGTGTAACACATCTTCCCTTGTTCTCTTATCTGACTGAAGAGTTTGACCCTGCAGTTTCCGATTTGCGACATTGTAGCAGTACAGTATCGGTCCAATTAATTCACCGATATACGGCACTGTGTACAGGACTGTGTACGCAAATACTCTGTACAGAAAAAAGCTTGTAACCAATATTTTTACATTTTCGCACTTTGGCACTGTATATTTCAGGGGAACAAAATTTGAAAGATTACTGACTTTTTTTTGATAACTGTCAGTATTGTATATAGACGTAAAATATCCGACCGCACAGCAGTTTTAATGTTTTCAGTCGAATTCAAAATGTAGTCTTTTTTTCAAGCTATAGAGATTTCAGATCTCAAGCATGACAGTGTGTGGCTTGAAATGGTCATACCCAAGTTAATTTATTTTATTTATTTACTTGGTTGGTGTTTCACGTCGTACTCAAAAATATTTCATTTATACGACGAGAGCCGATGGAAGGAAACCAGGCAAAGCCCAGTGGAAGTCGGAGAGGAAGCTAACATGTGCTGGGCTTTAACTCACAGCGACAGCATTGATGGGAGGCTTCAGGTCTAATAGGATTCCTGAGTTTCCTAAGTTTACCTGAAACGCTTGGTTTTTATTCCTTAATACGGACTATTTGATGTGGCCGTCTCAGCTTTCTCCTTGGGGAGTGAAAATGGAATTAAGCTACAGTTTTCTTGAGGCCCCACCGGTCAGTCCGGAATTGGGGGCCCAATTGTTTGTCTTCAGTTTTCTGTTGAGAGCCAGGCCTGCATGTACATGACGATGTGCTGAATTTTCTGTGGGGGTAATGTAACATTACTTTCATTTTTTATCCTGACCATAGTCATACATTTATTTATTTATTAATGATTAATAAATGGTTAATGATGTCAGACCCCATAGAGTTATTACAAATAATCTACTGTTTTGTAATGTGGTGCCTTCGTTTCAGATTATGAGAAAGATCATCCGTACTTTGGCGCCATTGTGGGCAGAGTAGCCAACCGGATTGCCAAGGGAAAGTTTGTGCTGGACGGAGTGACATACAATTTGCCGATTAACCACGGCTCTAACAGCATCCATGGCGGTATTAACGGATTTGATAAGGTACATCTAAGCGTACACCTTAAGACCTTCTTTGTCAAATCCTGTGTGATCTCGTATGCTGATGAGATCTGTCTTATTGGCCCAGCAGATCACGTTTCACATCTACTGTCAGATTGTACTTGTACAGAAAGTGTCTTTTTGAAAAATAAAGATGACAGTTGACAGCCCATTGCCGTCAACGTCAGATGGGTATTTCCAGTCGTGTGACCACAACAGATAAGTGTTTTTTTCAACACAGGCCCCAAATCAAGTTTTGCCACGTCATATTCCCATGATTACCACCAGCATAGTTCACAAATAAAACGTCCAAATATCCTATGCAAGCTTAATCTTTTATCATCGATTTAATTAAAGCACACAGAGAGATTCATATGGATCTGGACGAGAAATCTTATGATATTTATTATCCATAAACTTCATCCTTTGCTAGGATTGATGTAAACCGAGCTAGGGAAATTGCGTTCAGTCAAAAAATCTACGTGGTATGTATTTTAGTTCAAGAATTTAAAATCAGTACGGTATAGAAATAATTATGTTTTGGGTTCTTTCATATATCCGGTATATGTTTTTATTTATTCATTTATTTATGTATTTGATTCGTGTTCGTGAATATTTCACTTACGTCAGCGGTGGGCATTATGGTGGGGGGAAATCGGGTAGTGTCCGGTGGAAACCCACGGACACCCTTGCGTTGCTTGCAGATCTTCTCACGTAGGACAGGAGAGGAAACTCGCAAAGTTTTCTTTATTTGACAGAAACTGTGGGATGCAACATTAGATGGATCCCAACTCAAGCTCCAATATATAAGCAAAGACGGTGAAGAGGGTTATCCAGGGGAGGTAACTGTTCAGGTGATGTACGAACTGACAACAGAGAATGAGCTGCTCATAGACTACACGGCGACTACAACGAAAGCCACGCCAATCATGCTAGTAAACCACGCCTATTTCAACCTATCAGGACATGTAAGCTAAAGTGTGAAATAAAATTGTATTAAAGGTCTGAGTGGAAAATGTACAAGCTGTCTTTTACATGTGTCTCTAGTGAAAATACTGTCATAATCATCTTCTTAGTTCATTACAATTTCTCTTAAAAGGCAACACTATAGTCCAAATGGAAGGAATGGAGGAAGTTGAAAATAGCATTTTTTGTGATGTAGCACAAGAGAGATATCGGAGTTCAAAGTAAGAAAAATGGCGTACATGAGACAGTCGAAAGCGCCGCCATGTCGTCAATTTTAACCAATCAGGCGTGACTTATTTCTATAGCTCGAGGACGCAGCTGTTGCCGCTTACGTCACTCGAGCCCTGTTTTGCCGGGGTATCAGTGATGCGACATCGTGTTTCCTATTGCTCTAAAATAATTCCTGATTAAAGATTGATATATAGAGTTACGAAGCCTGTCCGAAAAAAATGTTTGTCGCCTTTAAGGCCTGTTTCAACCCCTCTTCCAAAATAATATTAAAATATTTATTGCTTTTTCTGTCAAGACTAAAATAACGACATAGAGTAAATACGCTTAACTTCTTTATGTTTTACTATTAACATTCACTTAACAACAGACAACTATTAGACACCTTGAATATTATTCTGTATAATTTACTCTCTAACCTGAATAGCACAGGCGCTAACTCAACTATTTTTGTACCATGAATCTTTGTCTGAGTGACCAAACTTGTTTCCTTACACAAACAGAACAGCAAGGACATCTATGATCACATGGCCCAGATTAACGCTGAGCGGTACTTGATCGTTGACGAGGAAGGAATCCCGTCTGGTGAGCTGAAGTAAGATGTATCTGTCAAATTTTGATATCGTTTGTTACTATTTATGTAATTCTTTAGTCACGTGACAACGATTTATGCATTGATATGAACTGTTAGAATAAAACTCTATCTGACGTAAACTGACAGGCAGCTGTATTTCACCGGTTAAGTGGGACCATCAGCCAGCTATTACAATTATTGTCGGAGGGCCTTCGTGACCGAGGTGTTCAGCGTGCTAGCGCGGCACAATAACCCAGGAGCCTCTCATCAATGCGATAGCTTTTCAAGTCTAACTCATGCTGGCTTCTTCTTCAACCTTGCGTGGGGAGGTCTGGCAGCAACCTGCACATGGGCGTGAGTCCCCCCCCCCCCCCCCCCCCCGGTTTCCTCCCACAAAAATGTTGGGCACAGGAGTACAAGTGGAATATTCTTGCGCACGACGTTAAACATCAATCAAATCAGATGAAATCAACCTACGCCTTTGGCCACTTGGTAAACCCTACTTTATTTCATCACTTTCACCTTCAGCCAGGAAGTGCGAATATTTCTATTTTTAAAAGTTTACACATGACCTCACCAGAGATTGAACTTGCTCGCGCCTCCCAGTTAAGAGGCACATGCTCCAACCATACAGTTGAATTGTCGTTTTCAGGTGAGATTGCTCCGGTAGAAGGTACACTTTTCGACCTACGCAAGAAGGTGCGTCTGGCTGAACGAATCAAACTGATAAACGACGGCATAGGATTTGACAACAACTTCTGTCTGGATCTTTCCGATCAAAGGAAATATGTCGCTAGGTAAAGATAATTTTTCATCTGAATTCCCACGATTGAAGTCTGTGGTGGGTTTGACAAAACCAATCAGTAATTTTGACATCTTAAAACAGGATTTTCATTTCATGTTTTATTGCTATCACCAGAATAAGTTAGCCATATATATCCGGGTACTTCACTCAAAGATTCATAGAAGATACATAACCCCATTGCAACTTTATAATACCCATTATAATGTCGGCCATTGATTTCGCTTCATTAAAACATTTTGGGTAAAGGGTTAAGGATAACACACTGAAGGATAATACAAGGATGATTATCACACATGTGTACGAGATTGTTTGGTGGAGAGTATATGGTGACGTCTAGTAACTTGCTATAAGTATCACTACATTTTTTAGACCTATTTCCTGTTTAAGCCACGGTTCTAAAGTGAGTGTAATTTGCTGCTATGCAGGCATTAACACGAGTAAACTGACAAGGGGCCATACTTCACCAGTTACGTATGGCAATTTATAAGTCTCTTTTTGTACTGCATTACAGAGTTGAATGTCCGCAGACAGGTCGCTTCCTCGAGGTCTATTCCACAGAACCTGCTGTACAGTTTTACAATTCTGGCTACCTGGACGGCGTCAAAGGCAAAGGCGGAATAACGTACGGCAAACATGGTGCCTTCTGTTTGGAGCCACAGCATTATAACGACAGTGTGAATCAGGTAAGTTGTTTACATGTATCTTTCTTAAACACAGTCATGCAGAATTGAATTTTTTTGTTATTTCGGAGTGTTAAGTGTTAAATGTAATGTATCCAACCCCCCACCTTTGTTTCTATCCTCTCGAGATTTGTGAAAAGTTTAACATGTTTTCTCAACCTGAGTCTTTGCAATGAGTATGATTCTCTTGTAAATACATATTGACAGAGCGTCCAGAATCTCTGGCACTCTGCTTTGATTGTGTCTAATTCCGCTTGATCCGGGACTAGGGGCGGTAGATTCATCGTGTTGTGAATCAGATCGCCAGTTTGGATATAGGAACAGTTGCAATAAAAGCGCAGTTGAGATGCATTTTTATTATCGACAACTTATATTCAAGCATGCTACACCGTTTGAATGCTGATTTCACTCAGTGGCCTAAAACATACCTTGTGTCTTTCCATCATCAGTGAAAACTGTTGATCGTTTCTCTTTGTATGATTCTGTCATATATACTTTATATACTTTCTTATTTCTTTGGTTGTTTGTGTTAAACGTCGTTTGGGGGGATTCGCCTTGCAGTTATTGACCCAGAATATCCTTACTGGTCGACGTCTGGTATGCAAATGTCTGTTGCTAGGCATAGATTACTAGGTGAAACATGTACGTCACTCGTCGTGTCTGTTTTAGCCGTCCTTCCCAAACACGGTCCTGCGACCTGGAGAGACGTACCGACAGACCACCTGGTACAGGTTCGGGATAGTCGAATAGGAAGTAGCGTGGTTTTATAACCGATGCCAGATTCAAAGGAAGGATGGGAGGATTGTGGTCGAGTTAGTTGAACTTATGAGGAAGGACATTTTGAAAGACGTTAAATGTATAACTCGTAAATCTAGAGCAACGTTGGTTTAAGGAGTTTTCGTACACTATGTAAGCCGTTTTGAAATATATCTAAGCTCTTCATAAATACAAGTTTTGGGCTTTGCTTTTTGTTTTACTTTGTTCATATAATGCTACAAAGAGTTAATGGAACAATTCCACTTTTTGAGGCAAGAAAACGTTACGGTTGTTTCCTCAGAAGCTGTGGCTCAAATGCCCACTTTGAAGAACACGATCATCAACCAACAAGAAGAAACGGCGACAACAATGACATGGCCGTCTTCCAATTGGGATGATCAACCGAGGTAAAAACTAACGAATATGATGCCATAATTCTGCGACTCGATGTGAGGAACGCGTTTTAGCTTCTATATACGAGCAGTTCTTCTCCAGGGGTTCTCCTTGATCATGGGTGCATTTTTTTAAAATTTAGCCTACATGCCATGTCCAGTTTATTGACTGGACATGGCTTAAGATTCCTTACTTATCCTCGATATTATGCAACAGTGAGACAATCTTTGAAGAAATGGTGGTATGGGAAACGTGGTTACAAAACCACAAACCTTTTCCATGGAGTAGCGATTGCTGCAGGAAATTCACTAACCCTTGAACAATTGGGGCACGGGTTCAAATCCCGCCGTCGTCGGTTCGGGTGAATTTAAGTCAGTTTTTTGTGTTTTTCTCCGAATATAAATCTGACCGCTGTTAAATAAGTTAAATATTTCAATACGTAGTAAAACATTAATCTACACAAATGAATTAATAATGCAAATGCGCGAAAAACTATATGGAAGCCGGTCTAGGTCATCATAGTGTATTATCATCACATTCGAGTAGCACGGTGTCATGTGGCGATGGTACAATGGTGTAAAGTTATGGTCATCGGTCACCGCTTCATGCTATCGTTCTGTTATCGCGTGTAAATGTGCTATCATTTCGCGCCATTATATGTGTTAATGTATGTATATGTATGGTGAGGAGAATTTACATAGGACAAAAAAAAATAATAAAACGCCTTCTTAACTTTCTACATTCTGTTATATTCCAACTGCAGTTTCAAACTTCATATTATTTTCAAGGAATACGAATATGAATGTCCACAGAGGTCTTTATATAGGATATGTGTTACCAGTAACTAAGGAACGTGTCGTGCATGTCAAAACAGGCAGTGGTTTAGTTACATGGCATAATACATGAATAAATTGTTGCTAGGAACAAGCTCGTACATGTATAAAGCTGTTAAGTAGCGAACAATAGAAAAATCAGTACCTAAGAGTGTCTGTCCGCAGGGCGAGTAGTGGCGATGCGTCTTTATTGGCATCGAATGGATGGCCCTGCGGATAATCTGTGACATAATATTTGTATATATACAATGAGTAATATATATACAATGAGGAATAAAAATGAAATGCTTTGACAAAATTAATCAACATAAATTATACAAGCATGATATTATGAGATACGATATTAGAGCCGATGACTACCATTGAGATATGGGTTGTATTTATGAAGAAAGTTTCTTTTACATCTAAGGTGGCTTGATTTCCATCTAGTACTTTATAAAATGGAAAGACTGTAAACGAGGGAGTCAGTGACAATGCGCGTGAGCAGATGTGCTTACTGACTGGAAGATGACAATATTCTTCGTTGTTGATTTCTTGTTGATGCAGTGTCAATCTGGAGCGGAGATCTGAGGTCTGGCCAATATATTGTGTGCCACATTCAATGCAAACAAGTGCATATACAACATTTTTTACAGTGCAGCACATGTCAGATTTTACATTAAACAAAGACTCTTCTCTCTCAATCTGAAAACTTGATCCTTCTCACATGTGTATTCATGCTCCACATCTAGGTTTATCGCATTTAGGGACCGATGGAGTCACAATTTTTTCTGAAAAGTGAGCGCGAATTAACATTTGTTTAGGCTTGGAGCCTGTCGTTTGCTATTAATAACCTTAGGCTAGAATGTCTTTCATCCTGTCACTGTTTTTTAGAATTGGTAAGGTATTCACAATGACTGGGAAGATGTTATTATTGTGATTATGTGTTGAAACAAATGGAATTACCTTCTCGTCAGGTTTTTTTCTGTGAGGGTTCCCTGAGTTCTGTCATTGAATGACTCTGAGCGGTCCTAATTCCTTTGTCAATTAATCCTTCCGGATAAACCCCTGTTGCGTAGACATGATTTAAGTTCTATTGATCTCTCATTTTGTTTCGATTTTACCTTTACCCTTGTACGGATTCTTCTGGCAAGGGAATATGGGATATTTTCCCGAGTACGAAGTGGGTGATTCGAACTAAAATGAAGATAGAGTTGTGTGTCCGTGGGTTTTCGATAAATATCAGCTGATATAGAAGTCCAATCTTTCAAGACAAGTATTTCTAAAAGGGTATTGATTTAGAATTTACTTCCATTCTGAAGGATATTTGAGGATGAAGGTTATTGAGGCTATCAAATAGAAAATCAATCGGCCCGGCTTCCTTTGGCTAGAAAGGATATATATATATATTATATACTGGTTTACCCGTATCAGTATAATGGCTCGGGCGGGGCGGCTTACTTGCCTTAGGTATGGCGTCTCAATGAAGCAGCACTAGATAAAAGAGCAGTGGAAATCCATCCTGCTACAAGGATGCACATTACATACATCCTAAGGATTCCGTCGTCGTCATATGACGCGACGTTAAACCCCAAGCACTCACTCACTCACTCACTCACTTTCAGTTCTGAACGCCAACGGAGGCAGCAGCAAGTATATTTTTAAAATCTGTTGTTTTTTTTTAAATTCTCTAACCATTAGGCCAACGGGGCGCTAGGTTTCCATCGTAAAACCCCTTCATAGTAGTGTATAAAAACATTTATTTGTAAATTTATCCCGCAAAAACACATCAAAAGATAGATGTCAAAGCTACACGTAATATATAAACATCTTTCTTCAACGGAAAACTAAATGCAGAGAGCAGGTATCACTTTACAGATACCTTGACAACATTCTCTCATTAACAAAATCCATAACATATTTCAAACATTGATTTTCGATTACCTGTGTGAAAACTCGCCACTAGAATTTACAAATAATACGTCGCTTAATCCTTAAAATCTAGTAAATAACATTTCACAAGAAATAAGCCCCATATAAAATACTTCGGTGGGTGTTGTGTGTACAAATTTATGTTCATAGCTTAAAATCAAGGAAGGAAACATAAACAAAATTTTCATTCCTGATTTACATCATATTCTCCTGCGAGATCTCGTAATATCAAACAAGCACCAAAGTCTTTACACTTATAGAGCTATGAGAAAGTCGATGTGACACCTGACGCCAGGCCAATGCGTAACACACAATATATCTCCGCATTATGCTGTGTATACTGCACTATATTATGTAAGCTATACCGCTGAAGTCCTCGGTACTTTTATATATGACCACTTATCTTACTTTCAGCAATGTTGAGCAGTGCCTGCATTTTGCTGTTACTGCTTTGATAACAAATATAGCTATATTAGCCACATGTTAACAACAGGAGATTAGTGTCGCCTCGTGTCAAGTGCGAATCAGGTCATCGTTTAAAGGGGGAAAGACTGGCTCTCGTGTTACTAGAACCCATTAATCAGAGTGTCTTACCCAAATTTCTACTTGCACTGTCGTTTTTCTTGGCTTAGTAGCCACAGACTTCGGTTTTGCTGAGAAAATCAGCGGTTCACAATTTACATTTCACGCCGTTTCTTTGTATCGTATTACGTGTATTCTTTGTGAAGAGCATGTCATATAGTAACTCACAAGAGTAGCCTCCCTTTGTGGTTGCCTGACCGACAGCCATAAACAAGTAGCTTCAATTCACTTTTAAGAAATGACTAGGCAAAAAGGATTTATCTTTGACAAATGAGACTTGAATTAAGCTTAAATTTTTCATGTAAATAAGACTAAGATAATATGCATTGCTTTTCCGGAGTAGGAGTCTGGGTATAAGACTGGCACTATCCATTGTTTTCTGGAGGGCTCGGAGTAAGAGTCTAATCACAAGACTGACACTGTCCCATTGCTTTTCGGAATGCCCAACATTGGGCGAGTTACTGGCAAACTATCCGTGTGACATACGTCACATTGGTGGAGTTTATATATCCAAAGAACTTAATGCAGAACCACACAACAGAGTACTATCACCTGACTGTTGCCACCAACGCTCCAAGAACAACTAGGCCTACTGAATCAAAGAAAAAAAACTTCCTCGTGCCAGAAAAGGACTGAATCCACGTCTCGATTGATCTAGGGATTAAAAAGACAGGCACCTAAACACTCGTCGTTCGGTATCGATTCTACGTTATGACATATTGCTAACGGTTTTATTGCAATACCATGTCGTAGGCAATTCTTCAGTGACCATGCTGCCGAACTGGATACTTGGGCCGTGAAAGTCCCCTTTTTAATACAAACTTTAGGAAGCAAATTCAGACCTTTTGTAGGCTGGTGACCACTTGCTGAGACGCTTATGTTTCTTTGTTTGAACCGCTGGTCACCATAATTCATGTCCTGTTGATAATGGTAATCGCCCATCCTCCCATTAAGATTCCTACGTCCCTAGGGCCGCCGTCCCTTCCCGTAGAGACGGTATTCACCGATCCCTTGGAGACAGGGTGAGTTCCATTGGCTTCTACTCTCTCGACGTTCCTTCCCCTGGAGCTGTCTGTTTTAGGTTTCATACATTTCTGCCCATCCACAACGAATATCTGCAGGCCAAGCTCCAGAACCTCTATGATACTAATGACGGATAGTCCCACATACAGGCCGATAGAACCACCGATATCAGACAAGAACTGGGACTCCTGATGGGATAAAAAAATCCATTATTGAGTCAGACGGAGAATGCATAAACAAAGAATAAAAACACGTATGAATAAATTTCAAAATTAAATGGGCTCTAGCAGGTTTCAAAATAGAACATTTAGTCAAGAAGATTTTATACAAAGCATATATATTCTTTTTGCCTTAAACGCGATGCGTTTAATAGGTTTTATTTTTCGTCATAGAGTACGACTTTCATTACTTCTTTGGCCAACGATTGGCATTTCGGTAGGCAGTTGTAGAATCACATTACCCTAAAACAATCGGAATTTATGGATTGATAATTGATACGGAGGCTGTTTACTATAACATTTGTGTACTTGAAGCAGATATAACCTGTTTCATATCGGTGACATTTTATAAAGGGCAAGGTAAAATAAATAATAAAACTATATTTAATATATTCACTAATGAGCTAAGAGAAAACTTAATTTAGATTATTTTTTTGTTTTATGCCTGATTTAATTTCGCATTTGCGTTCATAATAAAACTTTAGGCACTCTCGCTTAAACTTTTCACATACCGGGTAATCTGCCTCTTCCGATAAAGTCTCGAAATTCAAGTCTCTGTAGAACACATTCAGCTTCACAAAGTTTCGCCTGTAGAGAGAAAATACATCCGATAAATTATTTTTCCAAAATTATAAAGTAATTTCAGCAAATTGCACCACGCACATTTTTGTTTCCGGAGCGTGTAAAATCGAAAGTTGAACAAATTTGTTCCATTTTCAGTTAACGTACATTGTAGTTGTGGATGTCGCAACGCCACGTTCACCTGGTGAATTCTTAAGAATGAAAATACATGTATGGCAAAAATTATTTCATACAGTTCATTAAATTCAACAAATTACAAACTGTGTTGGGTTCAGGAAACAAAGCACTGCTAAAGGAGACGGAAACTTACAAACATGACACTATAGACTGAAAAGAGCACATTTTTTTCTATCTGGTGGTGCCCCCTACATCATTTTTCGATTTTTCCTCGCGATACACGTACAGCCTGAAAAGGCAAAGCTGGCAAAAATCGTCGAGTCTATCGCGTCCTCCATCTGTAAAACTTATGCTGGTGGGGGGGAGGGGGGGGGGGGGTTGCTCTCAGCCAGTGAGAGTTGTTAAAACTGCCAGCTTGTTCGTGTAAACTCGGAACCTACGTCCAACATTCCGGTTTCCCGATCGTCAATGCGGAAAATGTACTGCTCGCTACCTTCTGAGAAGAAGAGTTGCATCAGAAATGCACTTCGGCGGTTTCCGACGGCAATTCTCCTCCTAACACAGTAAACTAAAGGACTAGTTGTTAGTCAAAATGGAGTCACCCACAGGGGATTTTGGCGCTGACTTTATTTATAATTTATCAACTTGGCAGGCATGCACCTGCGAGGAAATACAAACTCTT
This sequence comes from Liolophura sinensis, assembly GCF_032854445.1. Classification (NCBI taxonomy): domain Eukaryota; kingdom Metazoa; phylum Mollusca; class Polyplacophora; order Chitonida; family Chitonidae; genus Liolophura; species Liolophura sinensis. The sequence goes on from NC_088299.1 coordinate 4,014,329, forward strand.
TTCAGTGGTATTTAAAAATTTAAATTTTCTACTCCTTTAAAATTTATTTTCGTTCGACGAATTCCATGACTTAAAGGATAATAAAACGTTCGGTTTTTATTTCTTAATATACAGCTTTCTTTTTCGGGTTTCAACTGGCGTTTTCCTCAAGCCCGAGCTATCAGTCCAGAAACTAAGTAGCCTGCAGTCGTGACGTCAACAGATTGCGTCAAACAACTCTGTGGGAAAAGCCGAAGTTTCGAATAACTGACGTCATTTCCAAATATGTTCGCTCACCAACGGAAAATATGCATGGTTAATCAAGAGATATAAAATATGCAGCAAAAATGAAAATTTTTTTACTTTTTCAGTTTTTTCATTTCCGTTAAAACTATAATCTTCGTTTTAGAGTTCTTTTCCATGTATCTTTTAACTTACTACAATCTCGTCCATAAGCGTAACGAATCCCTCGACCAACGAGGTCTCCAGGCCTGCTGTAAGTCTGATATGCACCTATCGAAGGGCAGTTAATCCACCCAAGTGAACCATGCCTCAAATTTTCAAGTTTTTCATCATCCGAAAATACTGAAAATAAAAAGAAAAAATTGAAAAAAAAATAACCGAGACTGACCTTTGCTCAGAGGGAGGTTTTCGTAGAAGATCGTTACAGCTGCCCTTTGTGCTTTCAGATCTGCAAACTTTGTCTATCAAAGCGTTCTGAAAAATAAGTAGTCAACTTTAATATGGATTAAAGTTTAATACTTCTGATTTAATAGCAGCTTTCTTCCACGATATATGGGGATATCTGAGGGTAATATCCTTAAATATAAAACTGGAGATATTTGCGGTTTTATAAACTAGACTAATTGGAAGTGGAGATATTTGGAGGATTTCATGACCTAGCCATTCGGAAGTGGAGATATTTGAGGCATGTAACGGCCATTTGTAGATGTGGATATCTCCGTTCTGTAAGAATCTAGAGTATTTGAATATGGACTCGATAAAGGAGGCAAGACTGAAATACCAATAAATATGAAAAATATGTCTAGTTTTACTTGTTAAAGGCTCTATTTACTCACCAAGTATCCATCCTCAGGCCATTCCCGACTAGAAGGTCGCGTATCATAAGCGGTTTCACTAAAATAAAAAGGTGATACATTTAAACTGTTTGAAAAATCCTTACATAAACATAGGAGGTCACGATGACTGGAAGTCACGCTAACTGGTTTGATATAAGTCAGAACAATGTAAGTATTAATATTACAGATTTAAGGCATAGAAAGTAAAACTACAGCAGCGACGACAGTATGGTAGTCAACTGATGACCGTAGTCTCTGTGCTTTAAGTCTTTTTATATTGTATTCTTGTCGGGATTCTGTTGGGGACTGAGCATCCCCCAGGTATGGTCCCTTTGCATTGTTGGAATATTTTTGTATGTTAAATGTGCTGATGATAACACAGCATTTTGAGTCATCCTAGACTAGTGACATCTAATAAATGGGGAGGCGGCATATTTTTAAATCCCGTGAGGTGGCGCTAGTGTGAGGCAGGACCTCGAATTATTGTCATGTCATGAATTGTGAGGTAACATCTACACCACTACCATGTATCAGTTTCTATTGTAACGTCTTTTAAGTGACGTCATCATGATAAACTGGGAAAGGAACATTTAACGTCAATAAAATGACGTCAAGGTCCTGCTGCCGGGTGTTTGACACGGCCCCATTGCTATTAACATCTCTTTTTTTTTACTTAATTTTGTTTTTGGCCATGATGCTAGAGAGCCGGCAAATTGCTACTACATGTATTTCAGCATATGTGTGGATAAGAGTATAAAATTAAAATCTTTAATATTATGTGCTGCATTAGCAGTATGTCAATGTTCATATAATAATATTCTGTCGAGACAAAGAAGACATGTGCTATTACCTGCATGGGTTTGGACAATCACATGTTAAGGATCCTTCTATCATTACTTTTAGCTCTGTGTTTTCCATACAATCGAGTTCTGTGAAGAGCAAGGAAAAGAACATTTTTACACAAAACTGTAAGCAGAAACGGAAGCAACAATGGAAATGAGAAAGGAAACAACAACCTTCACGGCATGCACAAGTTGAATGGCCCATAGCTTGTTTAGCGCCATACACTATGACGACTTTCCCCACGTCTGACATAAAGATATGTACTGTTAGAAAACAAGTTATGTACAACGAACGTCAGACAGCGAAAAAAAGCCAGTCGGAATACAAGAAGAACACTAGTCTTTAATCAGGGATACATTAGGGCGTTCATTTCCTAGTTGGTAAGATAATGATTTTTTCAGTAACATACATGACAAATACAATCCGTTTTGGTGAGTTTCATCTCAAGCAAAGTAAAAAAAATAAATTTAATGTTAAAACTATTTACAATTATATTAAGTCAATGCCTATCCTATTGAGAGCCATGCGGCACAAACTGCTATTATTAAATCATCACTCTTGCAGAATATTCCCTAAAAATAGGGAGTGTAAAATATACTGTCACATCTTAAAAATGCATAACATAGATCATAGGGATTTATACACATAATTCAGGCCAAAAAAGACATTGCGGCAAACATAACTTTTATGAGTGACAAAGACGTATTTTGCTGAGGACAATATTCTTCTGTGGTTCATTGACTGATAAACTGTTTTCATCGAATAATAAACGTACGTGGGAAGGTCTTTCAACAACCTGCGGATGGTTGTTGGTTGTTCCCGGACTGTGCCTGGTTTCCACCCACCATAATGCTGGCCACCGTCGTATAAGTGAAATATTCTTGAGTACGGCGTAAAACACCAATCAAATAAATAGATAAATAAATTTAATAATAAACACCTTTCAGTTCCTAGGATTGTTTGTCGGTTATTCGTTAACATGGTGTTTCAATACAAAAAAAAAATATCCAGTCAGTGCAACGCCCTACTGTCTTACCCGTTTCATTTGCGCATGGCGAGTACTTTTCCCTGACGTTGAGTGGGTACAGTCGTCGAACGGAGGGGTCAAAACAACCACATTCTTTCATGACGTAGGAGTGTGGACAAATGGACTGACAAGCCTGAAACGAAAAGCGACCATGGTAGATTTGTGCATGAATTATATAAACATCATGGATAAAATGTCACATTAATCTCTTCTCTGAATAGATCAAATCTAAGTTATCCAAAGGAGCAACATGACGAGTAAATCCAATCAGCAGAAAAATCCTTTTTGTTTTGCCCACAAAATGAAAGTACTGCAGTGATTTCGCTTCACTAGAAATATAAACTGTTCGCGTTATATACATCTCAGGATTTGTCATGTTATCAACTCAAGCATTTTCCAAACAACACTTCCAAGTTACACTTAAACATTTTCCATGTTACACTTCTATTTCAAAATCTTCCTGTCTTCACTTCAATTTTACACTTCAACATTTGCCGACGGTGTTAAACCTTTCCATGCTTGACTTTCGTATTACACATTTTACGTTTATAAAACATTTATTTAATCTTACCGCCCTTGAATATTCAAACCCAAACTCCCGTACAAACGTTCCTGGGTTTTCACATGAACCATATACGCCCCCCAGACGAGAGATATTGACCTGGAGACGAAACACACAGATGTAAATCCAAATATGAACAAACACACAACTTTATAAAACAAGAAACTGATTGATAGATTGCATGATTGGTTGGTGTTTCGCGCCGTGCTGAGGAATTGTTCTCTTAAATATAAGGGCGGTTAGGTTTTTTGGCTGGAGATTGTCCGGAGTAAAACACCGACCTGACAAGTACCCCACAAAAATCTCTACTTATAGACGCCGCCAAAACAGCCAGAGGGGTATTCGAACAAGCGGTCTGATTTGCCACGGGTCTGATAGTCTGTAAAGAATGAGAGCCGGTGTGGCTAAGTACTATATCCGAATATCAGGAAGAAACCTGGCATCTACGACATTTTCGACCTATAACGTAAAGCCAAACCCATATACATGTACGTTAAAACTATTCAAATGTAGGGCATGAAATGGTCAACCTATAACGTAAAACCAAGCCCATATACATGTCCGTTAAAGCTATTCAAATGTAGAGGGTACAGATGAAAATGGTAAGAATCAAACCTTAAACTTATCCCTACGTCCGATTCTGCATGACACCAAACAAAAAACGTAATATTTTCAGTTACCCGAACAATAAAATAGTATTTCCAACTTTTTGCATTTACACGATCATTATTGTTAATACTCCTGTTTAAAAATAAATGTAATATAAAAATACATTTGTAATATTTGTGATACATCATTTGTAAATATATGAAAAATGATGTCCATCATCTGCATAGTTCTTTTCAAGAGATTTGATTCTTCTTTGAAAATTGAAAATTGGCCGCTTTACACGTTAGCAATGAGGTTTCATTTCCCTTTTATGTTCGGTAGCTTTACTTTTAGCGTTAATGTAACGTTTTACATATAGGGTTCAAATTTTGATTGTTAGCTTTTGCGTTTATCATTTTGTTAGATTGATATCGATGGCATTCACATCTGTACATTTGATTCACTAAGCATGCTGTCTCTGGCTCTTATGTTTGAAGTTCTGGCTCGCTAAGACTATATCAAGCCCTTGACTAATGAGTCGTGAGATCGAATTCAGCTCTCTCCCATATTTGTCGAATAATAACGAATGGTGGTTTACTTCAGACAGTCCGGTTTACCTCATCCATAAATTTTACCGCCGTCATGTTGAGTGAAAAACTCCTCGTGTCCCAATTTCAACATCAACGGAATAAATAAAATATATATTTCACTTACCATTTTTACTCCAATATCAGTCTCCATGCCAGCCGACACAAACATACCGTCTGAGGACGGGAATGGCATAGTCTTGGGGTAATTGACGGTCACCCGGAGCCCGTACCCCTGGGCAATGCCGGTAAGGTATTCATCTACTTGCAGAAACATCATCAGCTGAAACCCTGGACAAAAAACAAACAACAATAACAATAACTTCACATATTTTACATCGAGTGTTATCTAGGAAAATATTTTATCCATATATATCACTGTGTGCGTGCGCGTGTGTGTGTGCGAGCGCGCGCGCGTGCGCGTGCGTGTGTGCGTGTTTGTCTAACTAAGATTAAAATCCACTCTATATGATTTGATAAAATAAAGCTTTACTGTTTACAACACGCAGTATTTTGAACATGCGGCCTTGTAAACATTAGTAATCTCCATAAACAAAAGAGCAGAAATGGCCTTGCTGACATTAACTCTTTAATGCGCAAAAGTGATCATGTATTTATTATGGCAGAATAAGGTGACATCTGTTTGCACAGAGCAAATCACTGAACAGGTCATTTCAATTGATGGAATAGTTCATTGGAAAGAGGTAGTTAATGGACAGAGCAATTCATTCTTCAGAGAAATTCAATGGACAAACACATTCAACGGATAGATCAATTCAATGGACAAACACATTCAACGGACAGATCAATTCAATGGACAAACCAATCCAAATGACTGGCCAATTTAACCCACAGCCTAATTCAGCAGATAAGCCAATTCAATAGACAAATCAGTTTAATGGACAGACCAATTCAAGGGACAATGCTCATTTAGAGGTACAATTTTGCCACTTGCAAATGACATAAGTCTCCCCCTTCACGACCACCTTCAAGCTTCACCCATTTTCATTCGCCACAATTACCATCAACTATCCGTACATTTCCGGGACAAGCAGTCGACCCGCTGACTCACCGTATCTACTGCCTCTCCTGTATGACTTTTGTAGGGGCTCATGTGAGCTGCCCAGCTTGATCTGGTTAAATGAATAACATGCGCCATAATCGTCTGTCAGGAACTTGGTGAAGTTGCTGGAAGTTTCAAAACAACAAGCAAAATTCAGAGAATTTATATCACACGCTAAAGAACAATCATAATCAAGGGGATTCATCAAATATGCAAATCGTATGCATGATTTAAGTCTTTTATAAGTTCATCTGATGGCCTCACAAAATGAATCGACACGCAGAAAAATATTTATGAAAATCTGACACCATAAGCAAAACTTATGTACGAATACTTTTTATGTTCAGATTTGATCTGGTGTTCTACAAAATAAACCCGCAGACAAAATTTTATCAAAATATAAAAAAATGGGTAATTGTATTGCATGGAAACCAAAGAGACTCAAATGAACAGAGAGAATGTATTGGTGACCATTTTAGGGCCTAAAAATCTTGAGAAATATATGACTGAGCCAGTTACAGATGCATTTCTAAACTGAGCAATTGGAAACATTACACAAATGCCCCCCTCCCCCCCCCCCCCCCCGCCCACCCCAAAAAAATGCGCTACAGGACGTTTTGTAGATAAAAACAAATTTACCACTGAAATTAGAGGTATAAAATGTAATTTTTCCTGTAATTAGTGAGTTACAATTTGCTGTGTAATTTTGCATGTGATTTATTGTATGATGCTCAGCTATTCAAACAAAAGGCATTGATAATGTCATTTTTATCTGTCATTTACCACCACGTATCTCGCCAGATCTTTGTTTGTTGAAGCCATATTACATCCAAATGGTGAAATCAATTTCCCAAATGGAGCTCCCATCTCAGAGTCAAAATCGTACTTGTATTATGATGTATTCTACTTTGCATACCTCGTATATACTCTGTTGTGATATTTTGCACGTTCGTGAGGTTAGAGATATTTTTTATGGCCTATTAAACAGGCTGTTCTTGTTTCTGGCCTAAAACGTGAACCCAGCTCACGCTGGTTCTTCGTAGCCTTTCATGACGTTTGCAAGGCTTCTTTGTGGAGCCTGCGGGCCGTTTGCCAGGCGTCTTCGTGGAACTTGCCTCGCGATTTGTCTGTTTCAGTGGGTTTTTGTGACTCCTTCTGGTTTACTTTATATGTACCTGACCGCTGTCGTGTAGACTGTAGTATTCTTGAGCTCAACATAGAGTCAGTAAAATAATTATGACCGACTTGGCATAAAAAGTGAAATAATCTTGGAATACGACAAAATGTATCGATCAAGTCAATGAATTAGAAAAAAGTACACCTGTACTTACTTCACCTCGCAGGTCCGCCCTTCAAATGCACATGATAACACCATTTCATCTATCTGGTGGCTCATTGCATACCGTGTCGTCCTGAAAAACCGTCAAGCTAACAGTTAAGTATGGTTTGAAACAAATCCACCATTTGTTGACTCACAAACATATCAATAATGAAGACTAACTGATTCTTGACCAACGGACTGGATTATTGCGTTTGTTCTTACATTTTGCAGCGTAAATTTGGCATAAAGTAAAACTGGAAAGGCTTCTGCCAGTAAATTTAGTGACAAGCTCAGACTCTGGAATATTTTCCCCTTCACTGAACTATACCCTGGGACCATTTTCACAAACAGTAATCTGGGACCATTTTAGCAAAACTATAATCTGGGACCATTTCAGCAAAACTGTAATCTGGGACCATTTTAACAAAACTATAATCTTGACATCGGGAAATGTTGGACGTAGGTTCTGAGTTTACACGAACATGCCGGCAGTTTTAACGACTCTCACTGGCTGAGAGGCAACACACCCTCAGCATAAATCACAGGGTGTTAAAGATGTAGGACGAGATAGACTCTGCGATTTATGCCAGCCTTGCCTTTTTCAGGCTTTACGTGTATGGCGAGAAAAAATCGCAAAATGATGTAGTAGGCACCACCAGATAGAACAAAAATGTGCTCTTTTCAGTCTATAGTGTCATTTTTGAAGTTTTCTTCTCCTTTAACTCTTGTCCCTTTGATGGCGATTTGTTGCCAAACGGGTTGCGTATAGTACTCGTTTATTTGTCCATCTGTGACCCTAGCCATTATTATGCCAATATTGACAAGAGGCTGTATTTCTAGCGGTTAGGCATGACCATTTGCCAGCTGTACACTTTAATTGTATAGTCGTTCGTCTTTAGTTGCATTTAATACATGTACTTACGCGTTTTCCAGGCCGATCAGATACTTTAACTCCTCTTGGGACTCGAACCGAGGATCAACCTCACCACCCAACGCCTTTCCAATTTTATCTTCATGAGGACGGAATGTTCTGTTGCCGCCATTTTGCATCCGTTGGAAGTTGTCAATAAATCGCTTGTTTCGACCAGGTCCTGGCCCCTGAAATAGGCAAAGGTTATCTGTTAGAACTGACATCGTGAATAAAGCCCTAAATACGGTGCAGAAGGTGAATTTCCTTTTAAAAATCTCGTTTCAAGATTTCTTTATTCACATTTGTACGTGCAAATGAACACTAACGTCTTCATTTGATGACAGGGACATTCCGTTGTCCATTTTAAGGTTCACTTCTAAAGTGCAGCCATCATTTTTCATATATGTATATATCAAGAAGTTACAATATGCTCTTGTAACTTTAAACTTCCCTCCTATGTTGAGAATTTCTGACAATTTCACCCAATTTCGCAGAGCAGAAAGCCGAGTGGCGAAAGCTCACCAGGAGAGGGTTCAACCACAGCCGTGGGAATGGAATGTGTGGATTCCGTCGCTTTATTATCCGTGTGGTCTTGGTGGCAATAAGCGGTTGACGACGTACAGGAACAAAATCAACAGTCCCTCTTATACTTTACATGTTTCAAATGAATGTGGTTTATACATGGTCTTAATTCTGGCAGAGACCTACGTTCACATCTGACTCAAAAACTTGACGTCAGAAAGAAGTCAGACCTTAATTACAATGATGTTTGTGCGGTCGCATCTAAGTATCGTCATTGGGTGTGTTGAAATTTGCACAAAAATGTACAACTAATTTTTTTTGGCATATAATACTAAAAAATGCATGTATGTATGTATGTATGTATGTATGTATGTATATATGTATGTATGTATGTATGTATGTATGTATGTATGTATGCTTGAGGATTAACGTCGTACTTTACTCAAAAATGAAAAGCATAGGTGACGCTTAGATTACACATACAGTGGTGATAACAGATGCTTAAATGAACGTCCATTCGCGACCTGGTGTTCTGACCAAATGAGCTCATGTTCCTTATAAACGCTATCGTTATTGACATTCTGATTTTCCCATTATATAACCTCATTGAAAATGGCAGGGTATTAAGCAAAGTGTCCCATGCTTTGAAATAAAGTAAATATACCATGTGCAGATTCGCCAGTGCGTTTCTTTTTGACCCTCTTTACTTAAATATGTAAGAAATACCTGTTTATTCATAGGACTTACAGGAACCGGGCGCATAAACTTATCCGTGTCCTGAAGATCCACGAACTCCTGCAGCTCACTTCCTGCCAAGTGCAGTTTGGACTTCCGGACAGCATTCATGTTGCACACGGTTACCATAGGAAACGTCAGAGCCGAGTAGCCAATAGTAATCGTTGTCTTTGTCGGTCTGCTGTAGTAAGTATCTATGTTCATATACAAATTGGTCAGGGTGGCAGCGATCATTACTAAGAAAACCACGGACCAGAAAAACTTGGAGTAAGAATGGTTCGCCGAATTAATATACGGTGGCCCCACACACGATGTCCGCTCCGCAAATCGACTGAGGATGCTGCTGAATGGACGGTTGGGATGGGTGTCGTCCGTTTCTTTGATTACTTCGGTAGACTCGGACTCCGTAGAATGGTTTCTCTTGAATTCGCCCAGTTTATCTTCTTGCATCCCATTGAAGCGCCTCTAAAAAATAAGACCATTGCCTTGTATATATAATTTTTTGGTTCAGTGTTATAACCAAAAACATTTTCATTAACAATGAGAGGCTCGTAAAACTCCTTCCCGCGTTTTTTTTTTTTTTTTTTTTTTTTTTTTTTTGATTGTTTGTTGGTTGGTTTTTGTAGTACGTTACACTTTTCGGTCTGTATGTGTTTATACAACACGCTAGTAGCGTTACGTCAGAAAACGATGCGTTTTACTGCCGTTTTGGGGCCTTTATCTAACCCCCCACTACTGTAACATTCAATTTTACCCAGTGTACAACTTGACTTGATATTTTTACCACCCTCATTGGTTTTCCTGATAAGAGGGATATAGAGGATTCAGTAAAGAAGGAAACATTGCCGAGCAAGCCAAGATGACAGGCTTACAACTTCAAGAATGAAATGATTAAGGTTAATGCCACATTCTTAAATACAGTTTGCAACATGTTTTAGAGATACATGAAGTCACACACAACATATTGTAATGTGTAATCGAAAATAACAGTTATATATTACATTTGATAATCTGGTCAAATAGTGATATTGTATGTATTCCTCTCAACAAACTTGTAATCGTCATAATTCATTGAAGCAGAACGGGCACCTGCTTTTCTAAGACCTTAGGGCACCCGGGAGGGTTTGTTTTGCATTTAAATGGGGTTAACAAATATTTGCCAAAACCTAATGAAGCGTGACAATGATGACCTCGTTCAAACCTATATCCTTAGCCTACCCCACCACATACCCATCCATTGCTACCAACTTTAGCAGCTAAGCGCAGTTGAACTTCTGCTCTTGTATAAACCTGTAGGGCAGTTCGACCTATCATGCATGTATGTACCTATACACATATAAACGTAGTAGTTTCTCAATTCATAATATATACCTATACAGCCACCATCAACAACTGCGACAAGAGCATACTACGTGTACTTCGCCGAGAACTAAATAAATGTGGTCTACATATTCATCTAATACATCGCGACGAACCATGCTTATATTTTGTGAATCACCGATTTCTGTACAGCTATTTCCAAAACGTCACATCAGAATTATATAATATATTAACATGTGTGATGTGACTCATATAAACAATCGCTAACCTTCGATAATGTCAACAGGCAATTACTACCACATAATCGATGACACAAACAAAAATGTTATTGCATGTGGTAAGATGCATCGCGAATGTACGTAGTACATCGAGCCAGATGTCCCCTTTCGCAAAGCCATTTTGTACTGGTCCAAAATTTTACACAACAAAAATATTTGAAGTTTGATGTCAAATTTAGCAGAAATTGTACTTATTATACTGTAATTTATTTGATGCATGTGTATAAGAGTTTAGTTTGAATTACAATTTTTGGTTAAAGCTGACATACTGACCATACTGACCGTATCATTAAGTACACATGGTTTCACATTTCGTTACTATTGTTTCTCCTTGGGCCTCCGTGGCCGAGGGTGACCCAGGAGCATCTCACAAATTCGGTTGCTGTGAGTTCAAATCCAGCTCACGCTAGCTTTTTCTCCCCTCCTCCGTGGGAAGCTCTGTCAGCAACCTGTAGACGGTCGTGGGTTTCCTCCCACATTAACGCTGGCCAACGTTATATAAATGAAATATTCTTGAGTACGGGCGTAAAACCCCAATCAAATAAATATATATTGTTTCCCTGTCTAATCAATATTTCTGATATTGTAATGCGAGTAAATTTCGGATACTTTATCCAGTACCAAGGCTAAATTCTTTCCCCGTCTAACCAACATTTTTGAGATTGTAATGCGGGTAAATTTCGGACACTTTATCCAATACCAGGGTTAAATTGTTTCCCGGTCTAATCAATATTTCTGATATTGTAATGCGGGTAAATTTCGGATACTTTATCCACCAAGGTGTTTCTGGAAATAGTACCGTACTTTTAACTTTAAAAAGATAACAAAGTGAACTTCTCGGAATTGTCGTTCCTTGCCGAGCTTTAACCAATCCCAGATACAGCTGATGTTCTGGTTGGACAATAGAGATGGAAAACCAGGCAAGTTCTAGTTGAACAATGGCGGTATACACCTATTGATAACTGGTTGAACAAAACTGTTTCTATTATAACATATCTTCACTCTGATTTTTCGAAACGGAAATTAAATTTTGTGTAACATTCGGAACTATAAAATTAAAACTAGATTGGCATTATGTATGTCCACTTACATTCTGAATACCATACATTGGCAACGTATGTAGAAGGTTTCCGTAATATTCAGAATCTGGCCTGGTATTGACAGTCGTTCGTGAAACGTCTGAAAGGCTTCGTGTCCATAACGGCTTGGGAGGATTTGGTTCCAAAAATCTGTCAGAAAACTCACTGCGCCGCCAGTCGTTGTTGTACTGTGCATAACGTGGATCACCCATTCTGTAAATCACTTAAAGTCACCTGCAAAACTCGTAGACGTCCTTAGTGACTCCTCACACTTCCAATCGTGATGTTAACAAGAAAAGCGATATTCTTGAAATTAGACCTATGCGCTGCCAGTCATTGTTTCTGGAATTGTTGTTGTTGAAATAAGTGAATATAAAGGACGTGTCTGTTCCCTTAGACGAACTTGAGTGCTTACTGCTGTCACCACAAAGCCTGTGCATATTTGTTATGAACGCTGTGGATGGTAGCAAGGACGTCTTAACTCCCCTCCTGTGGTCAGGAAAGCACCCTAGTGCTTGGCCATGGACGGCAGCCTCTACCTATGGCTGTTCTCACGTCAACACACAAAAAACCAGTTCTGACTAATCCCTCTAGCTTTTGTCACCTGGACAGACCCAGTGGTATAAATTAACCAACTTTGGCTGAGCCAGATACGGTTGATTAAACCAGATGTGCAGCAACCCCCGCCCCGTACCCCCCCCCCCCCCCACCTCCCCACTTACAAACCCGCCACCCCACTCATGTCATATAAACGCCTCACAGTCAAAAGTTCATCTGATTTTGACAAGTGCAGAAATCTTAAACCCCATTGTGGGGACGGTGGGGGGGGGGGGGGGGGGGGGCAGATGAATATATCCAGGCTACTCGTCCTTAATTGTTTCATTAATGTTGATGAGTGGAAAAAATGGAAGGTAAGTGCTATTCAACAAACATTGGACTGCGCAAACATTGGTAGGTTATTGTTACCACGGTCCCAAAAGCGGTGACAGAAGGGAGAATTATACAACCCACGGTAATAGTGGGTAGCTTTGTGTTACCACGGCACCACAAGCGGTGACAGAAGGGTTCATAAAGGTCACTAGATAACGAACTGTACATAAGTAAAAAAACATTTGAATGATTAAGTAAAGGTATTTCAGATACTGCTTTAATGGTCTTTCTACTCCTGCTTATTTCATCTTAATAGTTGTTTTGTGTGTGTGTGTGGCATGAAAACCTCAAAAATATGAAACAGGTGACTTTAATTTCTTTTTACATATTCTTTCGCATTGGTTACTATGAGTGACGATATGAAATAAGCAAATAACATAGCCTAGCAGCACTGAGTATTTTTTATATCAATTTTCCAGAGGCTATTTTCTATCTGAAGCCCTCCACATACTGCATGTAGTGCCGAATGACTGATCCATTCAGTTGTTCATGACGACCCATTGCATTGGTATAGTGAACTCACGTGGTCGCCATTATTGCTGTACCTCCGAAAACTGTTATGGTAAACAAGTCGGAAAATACGGCACTCGTGAGTAGTTAGGACTCGAGAATGACAAGGCAGCACGCTTGATAAATATGAAGTACAGAATGATCACTGCTCAGACCAGGTACAAAAATGGAGTCGTGACATGTAGGCTACTCTCATGGCTGTAAGACGGGAGTCTCGATTTGAATCGGTGGTGAGAATCATTACAAACCAATTCAAGGTTCATCACCCGGTTATATTCATATACAATGTGTATATCACATATACATATCTCATGGTGGGAGTGTGAATGTCAGAAGATCTTTCATACCTGCTCATTCTTATCCATGTCACGAAAGGTTTTATTTTGAGGAAAATAACGAATCGCTCCAAAATGAAAGGCATATGTTTTTTGTTCAAAAGGAGGGAGAAAATCCCTTTTTTGAAAAAAAAATGAAAACAGGTTTATGTCGTCTCTAAATTAAAAGTTGTTTCTATGTTGCCTAAGTTCAAATTACTAAGGACCCTGCGTGCCCGAGGGGTTGGCAAGCTAACGTAGCACTATGGTGGAAGGAAACCCGACAGCGCCAGGAGAGAAGACAAGGGACACGACCATCCGCAGCGTTACTGGCAGACTTACAACGTGAGAGGAAGCCAACATGAGCTGAACTTGAATTCACAGCGACCACACTGTTGATTCATCCCTGGGTCATTCTTCTGCGCTAGCATGCTTATCTCCAGGTCACATAAGCTGTTTTATTCCAAACACCAACACAGTGGTCAAGGCCATTGGTCTTTATAGCGAGTTACCACAGATATCAATTTTTTCACAAACAAAATGTCCTGTAATTAGTCCATGATCCAGTCATTATGAATGTACCCGGTGTCAGTATAGTGTGACTGGATGGGGTGTCATGTCTGGTGTCTTTGGCATGACACTTCAGTGGCGGCATATATAAGTTAGTCACACTGCAGCAGACCTGGAGAAACAACCAATAATCAGGGGACTTAGAAGAACTTCAGTGTCGGACTTATCAGAACTATCAATGTCACGTCATTGTTAGGCCTACTATCTGTTTCAGTACAGAACACGGTAGAATCTAATGTTATAAAACCATTTTATTGGGTTGGAAAAATTCTAAAAAAAATAAATTGAACTGTTTTCCCGCTCAGTGTTTAATGGCCTTTCATCTGATGTATAATTCATTTTAGTGTTTTCGTAGCGTTTAATTTTATATCTGGTATCATGAATTCTGATTGCAGTGGGTGAATAAAAGCTGTGTGCGGTTTTTTGTTCTTTAAATCAGTACACTCACGCTTCCAAACCTGTTAAATATCGAAGCTCCCATACGAAATGAGGTAACACAGGTATTATTCTGGACTTACAAGGCCAGACGTAATGTTGTATATTTAGAATGGTGACTCTGATTTGAAGGATTCAGTCAAAATGACTGAAATCTATTTCTCAATATGTAGTCTATGATATAGCCTAACATATAAATGTACACAAAAACTTCTTAGCGTTTTTCTTAAGGCGAAAAAATGTCTTTAAACTACAGTTTCCACAAGTCCCTAGCGGTCAATCGGGAAATTAAGTAGCCTGCTGTGGTGAAGTCAACGATGATAGCTGTCAAAGCAAGTTTGTCGAGGGAAAACCCGAAATAGGGGCGCAAAGCTTTTCCAGAGTTCTTAGTATGTTCAATCATCACGTCTTTTCCGAATATTTTCGATCTTTCACAGAAAACATGCATAAAAGAAGGTGATTATTAAGAAATATAAAATATGCGTCAAAAATGAATTTTGTTCTATTTTTTTATTTGTTTGGCATGTCTATTTTCATTGTCCATTTTCCCCTTTTTTTCATTCTCAAACCACACTCTTCGTTTTATAGTACCTTTTCATGTAGCAGTATTAGTATTGCTCAGTGTACAGAACAGATCCGTTTTCGAAATTGGACTCAGTCAGTCAAATAACTTTTTATTACCACCACCAAGTAGGTTATTTTTTGACGGCATGTTTTTGTGTGTCTATTAGTCTGTCACCAACGCTAAGGTAAAAGTTATGCGGGGACTGTGATGAAAGTTTTAACGCGCAGGTTGCAGTTGACCTCAGGCCAAGGACTAATCAAATCAATGTTGACGGTGATTCAAGGATCCTGAAATAGTTGAAACGCTTTTTCGCCACTGACAAATAGAACACGCAGAGTAATGTCCCTTTGTTTGTAGTGCAGAAAGGATGGAAATTTCAAACACTTTGTGCGTTCCTTTTATTTACTATTGCAAGCTGCGGAATACCATTGCCACTTATTTAAGTCATTTAAAAGTCTTTCTCTTTAATCTTTGAGTTGCAAAGAAGGCTCTCCATGACCTAATTTAGGTCGTATAAAATGTCACTCAGTTTAAGTCGATATATTGATCTTACGGTAGATATACAAGACGAAAAAATAAAAAACAAGAAAACAGCATTAATATGAGTTCTATTGCAAAAACATCATAAGCTAATTACCCTTCACAGTCAAGGTCATACCATGTGCCAGATCAAAGCTGTATGACCTGAGAACGTTCATTGAACATACTAACATTCAATCCAGATGTTTGTGAGAATAGCAATAATTGGCCGATGTCAAGGTATTGACTGGAGAAAAGTGTCAAAATCGATTGAGTGGACAATTGTACATAACTATTAATGGCGACGTCTTACAGGATTGCCAAAATGTGGCTTTTGATAGTCTTAGCATCGAGTCCAACATCCGTTCCCAACTCGTGCGGCATTAACGACTAATAATCCCTAAACCCATTTTCAAACAACCTAAAAGCACGACATCCCCAAAGAAATAATCTATTTATAGTAAGTAATGCTGGTAACATGCAAGACAGAAGCAGTCAGCATGTTTCTGTGAAGTGGAGAAGACAACGGATATTCTAGACATGACGTCATTGACATAATTGCCAAGTGGAGAACATATTTTGCTAACAACGGTGTTATGCTCACTGTAGAATTTAAGAAACTTATAGCAAATATATAATATTAAGACGATTATTAAGATATTAAGAAGTTAGGGTTTTATTATAACTGTTCATATAAATGCATAAATAGTAGCAAATCACACGCCCCCCAGCACCATGGCTGAAGCAGAATTAAGAAAACATGCAGTGATGTTAACTGCAATTTATTAGACGTCACTGGCTTAGAATTACTCAAAGGCGATTGATGAGTATCAGTATTAAACGTTTTCATTGCAATAATATGGACAGCCAAGAAATCGATATGTAGTGCTTGTGGTGGTAGGCGTTACAGGCAATTTGGCTGTGAGATTGGGTCATTTTACAGGCAGGTGACTATAAAGGCGACACGTTACAGAGAAACAGACTACAGTGTAGTTACATGTACTAATTACCGATAAGTAGATTGTGCAGCTACACATTGTGCCATGCTTATCATTAAAGGTTGTTATGCTTTCCTGTTAACAAGTCCAGCATGTTACATGTAGTCACGTGTTCCACGCCGCTCACGCAATCAAGATAGAGGGGAGTTTGTGGCCGAGGTGGTTAGCGGCCAGCAAGAACTCAATAGCCTCTCACCAATCCGTCGCTGCGAGTTCAAGTGAAGCTCATGCTGGCTTCCTTTCCGGTCGTACGTGGCGAAGGTCTGTCTGCAACATGGGGATGGTCGTGGGTTTACCCTACATTCTGTCCGGTTTCCTCCCACCATAATGCTGGCCGCCGTCGTATAAGTGAAATATTCTTGAGTGAATTCAAGTCCAGCTCATGCTGGTTTCCCCCCGGGCTGTCTCCCGCTTACTGTCACCAAGGCCCCAACATTTCAGCCATATCGTGGGGACTACGGCGATTCAGTGCGGGACAATGAGACGTGCATTGTAAGAGACATTTGTTAGCACAGGATACTGTGGTCCATACAGCTTTAGTGTTGGGGTGAGAGCCCGAAGATAATCACCAATACATCTCCTTAACTGTATTAATTGATCAATGCAAGACATGACATCTGCTAGAGACAGAATCTTCATCCATATCTACATGATAAAAATCGATTTTAATTTGAAGATGGCACAGGCTACCGAACAAAGGTGTCAACCAATGTGCTAACTGTGCTTAAGGTGATTGCACTGGCAATGAGAGAGAGAGAGGCTAAATTTACCGATTCTCTCTATCTAAAAACGGACCTGAATCTGCAGACCCAGTGGTGTTAGATTATCGCTTTTGCTAAGTTGGCTAAAGTAAATACGCACCGCACAATATTAGCTAATGATTTGATTTTTACCGGAAGTACTACCAGACAACCCCATGGTTACCGTTACAGTGATGAAAGCTAAACAATGCTGTTACGACGTTCCGTGCGGATAATGACAATCCCATGGTTACAGTTACAGTGATCAAAGCTAAGCCATGCTGTTACGATGTTCCGTGTGGATAATCTAATCTCTGAAGCCATGTTGATTTTGTTTCAGCAATAATGATATCACTGATATTGATCAAAGGAATTTATTTATCTCTACGCGCGCTTCAAAGGACTGAATTCTCTTAGAGTAGGAAGACTGGACTGCCGGATCGCTTACAATACATACCAAGAAATAATTTATCCTTGTACTGTCAAGAAGTAGAGTATATTTATTTTTAACTTATTTATGTTCCTTATGTCACGTGGTGTGTGTGAATGGCGAGGTGCTGTGTGTCAAGGATCCCTGCGAGGAGAGTGAGATACGTTTTCCTGTCACGCGCAATGGGCAGTGATTCGTAGATACGCTGGCATGCATACGCCTTCCACCTAAAATAATAATCACTTCAGCTTAGTGACTAGAAAATTTTCACTATACACCAATGGTGGGAACGTACTTTCTTAAGCAAACTTCACAATAATTTCTTCCAAAGGTGAAAATATCAGTATAAAAATTTGGTTCCATGTGATTGGCCTTTAGTATTACCGGTACGATTAAAATCAATAATCAGGATTGTGGATGCTATTCAGAAAGTGACTTTAATTTGTTAGTTGTGAGCGGCCTTTTGGCTGAATAGTGTAGACGACTAACATAAAATGATGACAGTTACTCGTCTGACATCACGGCATCGCGGATATGATCCAAGAAGCCCAAAATAGAATTCAAGCAATGGTTTCAATTCGGTCAAAAGAAGAAAATCTAGCAAAATTAAGCAACGATATTTTCTATCATACACGTTGCTTTCAATCGTCTGTCCCACGTTTTTACGCATTTTTTTTGGCTTCACTGCTATACAAATATTGATTTATTTACCGATTTCTTTGGTGCTTTACGCCGCACTCAAGAATATTTTACTTATAAGACGGCGACAAGCATTAAGGTGGGAGGAAATATGGGACACCCACGACCAACCACAGGTTGCTGCATTATAAAAATAAGGGCGAGCGTAATGGTTCCGTGGTTCATTGAAGGAAATTTCTTTACAAATAAAAAAAAATCCCGCCAATTAATTTGCCTCACACAGCTAGAATCAAGTTAACGGTTGATATTAAGATAACGGTATATATATATATATATATATATATATATATATATATATATATATATATATATATACGCTTTAGCATAAAGTACATTTAATAGAGCATTGTATACATGTTAATTAGTACATATGTACTAATTAACATGTATACAATGCTCTATTAAATGTACTTTATGCTAAAGCGTCTTGAGTGCGGGTTATAATCGAGGACAACGCTCTCAGTCGAGAAACGTGGTGTTCATGCAAACTGTCGATATGCCAGTAAAATTTTTGATGGGGATTTGTTGACAATAAATAATCGATGACGCTCGTGGGTTCTTTTGCCAAGAGTCCTACGCTCCCCGCAGACCTCTTGCCTTCCACCAATATCTGTTGTATGTGTGAAAGTTCGTAAGTAACTTGCCAAAGGTGGATGGTTTACTCTTCACACTTTCAAATTGGTTTCTTCCATCCACAAAACTGGTCGCCACTTAATAAGCGGAAAATGACAGTACGACTTTTAAACAAATATTATTTTGTTTACATCCACTTATTAACATTTACACTCAATATAACGTATACTATGGTAAAGTAGTCCTGGTGAGATTAAAATTTAGGGCAACCCTCCCAGTTGACAAAAGTGGTGTTTATGTCAACAGAATTTACCATCAATATGTCTGTAAAAGCTTCGCTTGCTCCTGAAGAAACCTTGTCATCTGCTGATACCTTATTGTAATCTGTTGTCACTCTCTCGGCTACTCCGCTCGCCACCCTATATGGATTAAGATTAACATACACACCCTAATTAATTATTCTATCAGTATAAACAAATGTTTTTCCATATCTTGTATGCTTTCGATGATTTAAGTCAAAATCCACTACTCTCTTCTACACCTGATAATCTCTCCTATGTCTGATAATCTCCCAACCACAAAGAATGCTTTCGTTCGCCATTTCCGATGTGTTCATTCCGGTCAGCTGTTGAGGGCACGTTGACCTCTCAAAGATTATGTCTGGCGACATCACGCGATATATCAGCAAGAGAGAAACAATCATCCGATTGCTTCGAATATCAAATTACCAAAAACAGTAGATTAGACATTATTGGAGATTTTAATTAGTTTACAATAAATGTAAGTAACAGATTTATCGTTCAACACTAACGTTGATGACCACTTGTTTACCACCAAAACAATACTTGTAAATCACACGTGGGAAATTTAGTCAGCAACTTACTAAAGGTCAGTGGTTTACACCCTTACTCCCTTTAAAATTCCTCCACCCGCTACGGCATAAGTGAAAAATCCCTTGACGTTAAAGGGACATTGGCTTGCTAAACTAAATTAGCCTATTCCTTTCAGGTTCACTTGGCTCCAGTTTGTTTCTGTTATATCGCGACGGAAAATAAGGCAGGGGAAGATTATAGATTTGTTTTTCTTTTCATGAGATCTTCATCCTGTTTATATAAACAGTATTATATTGAGGTCAATATCCTCCGATATAAATCATGTATCGTATATCAATATCAACTTTACGCTCAGAGGCTGTATAAGAGTCGCACGTGTCAGTGTCACGTGATCTGAATCGAGGCCACCTGAAATGGGATATTTTTTGTGGCTCATTCTGTCAATAAAAATCGTGCGAAACCTACATATGTTTTGCAAACCAGCTCAGACAGAGGCTGCCCTATGCGTCTAGCTACACTCGACAGCTAATCGAGCAGGACATGAGTTTCTACAGGTTTGCTCAAAGGGTGCTGGGTAAATATTTTTATAAGAGCTCGATAATGAGAAAAAAGAAGAGTGTGTACTGAGTGCTCATGTATGGTCGAAATGAAAACTAACAAATCTAAGCAATAGACTTTTGTCGACTTGGGTTTGTAAAACACATCACGAATAACCATGTCGGCAGGCGAAGAAAAACTGCCCAGGTGTAATATTTTACGCAAGGCAATTCTTAAACTGTATTATTAAGCGTCGTGAGAGATATTTCAGTGAGATTATGTTTGAAGAATCAATTACCCATAAATTCCCCCAAAAGACTTGGCAACTGGTTATCTAAAGGGCCATGCATTCACATCAGAGTTACAGAAGCTATCTATAGACGTGTGATACGCCGCAATGTTTTTATTGTTGTCAATACTTGCAATTTACAATGGAAACCCCAGAAACTGTTTGCTGTCACACTTTGACTCTTTGAAATATATGCGTCGAAAGAGACATTCGTATACCAGCCGTCAACTAGCAAGGACGTTTCAGGTCAATAATCGCAAGGCCAATTTCCCCAAAACGACGTATAACACTCTTACGGTATAGAAAGCAGCAACAGAAAACAGACTCAGTGACTCAATATTACAATGTTAACAATGCCTTATATATAGAATGAGACGTACAGTTTTACAGACAGTTAAACAACAACAACATACACATCAGTATTACCGGTCTTTACAAGTTTCCAGTTCACCTTTGCATCCCAAGGAATGTATTCCAGGAAATCCAACGTAAAGACCATGGGATAAACACACAATTCACACAAGTCACAAATTGTCCTAGACAGGTACTTCGCCAGGTTAGCGAACACGAACACAGTACACAGGTTACACAGAACTGGAACAGTCAAGCCTTTGAATGACGTCACATCCGCAGAGCACAACACAGGGTAAATACAGGCATGGAGGTATAATCCACTTCAGATCAGTCACAGCTCCCGCAGAAACTCACAAACGAGCCGTTCAGAGACGTAGAGTAATGTCACCTTGTGGCAGAACGAACGTCCTTTGCAAAACTGAAAACTTATATATAGAATGAGACGTACAGTTTTACAGACAGTTAAACAACAACAACAACAACATACACATCAGTATTACCGGTCTTTACAAGTTTCCAGTTCACCTTTGCATCCCAAGGAATGTATTCCAGGAAATCCAACGTAAAGACCATGGGATAAACACACAATTCACACAAGTCACAAATTGTCCTAGACAGGTACTTCGCCAGGTTAGCGAACACGAACACAGTACACAGGTTACACAGAACTGGAACAGTCAAGCCTTTGAATGACGTCACATCCGCAGAGCACAACACAGGGTAAATACAGGCATGGAGGTATAATCCACTTCAGATCAGTCACAGCTCCCGCAGAAACTCACAAACGAGCCGTTCAGAGACGTAGAGTAATGTCACCTTGTGGCAGAACGAACGTCCTTTGCAAAACTGAAAACTTCAGTTTAGAGTCCTTGACGACCTTGTCGGTCAGGTGAGGTCAGCGTGTTAAACAAATTACACAGTCCACACTGTATAATCATAATAAAGATCCGAACACCAATAAACGTGACTTCCGCAGAAATTCACATAAATCAGACATCAGTACTACTGTGGTAAACAAACGGTGCCGGCATAAAAATCTGTCCTCCCAAATGAAACTGGCATCACCAGCTCATATCAAAATAATGGACTCGATACGAGAGCGTCTCACACTCTCCTGGCTCCCAGTGGATGCAGCAAAAATACCTCCCCTCTGCACAGAAAACACGGCTTATATACGTGCCAGGTGGATTCAACTATTTTTAGACACAGAATTAACAGCCAATGAACAGCCAGTTAAATAAACAGAGCCTTGAACAAGGTGCTTTCAGCCAGGTCCGCGCTGTACATATATAACAGGGCCTGTTATGCTTATAACATATAACACCAAGGTCCGCAGACTAACAGTACATGAAGACGTTAAATAGTCATACATAACAACACAAACAACCATAGAACTAAGAAAGGATATAATGTAGGAAAATAGGACGGAATCACGCAGAGAAGCAGCCCATAAAACCTTTCACGATGATTGTTTGTCGCAAGTACGACAAATTCTGATCAATTAAGCTTAGTCAGAACGTAAATACGATAATCAAAGATAACATTTGATCTTATCGTGATCACCTCGTGATCGCTCTCGATATATTCAGATTGATTAAGATTTGCTACGATGGCCGCCGGTTGCCTTAATTAGTCTTAAGTGTACACTAAAAATTAATTTCTTTTAAAAGAAAGTCTGAGTGATGCTAGAATGTATTGTGCTATTGCAGCAGATTATTCTGTTAAATATAACACATATATTATATTATATTAATTCAACATAAAAATTCAAGATGTTATGTTAAATATGACAGAATATTGTGTTATTGTAACAGAATACATTCTAGCATCACTCAGACAACAGACTCTCTGTTAAAATAAACAGATCTATTTTTTTAAGCGCAGGTGTGACTAGACCTTATAGAAGAATTCGAGCAGCTCATGTGCATCTGACTCCCATCGCGTAAGGTTACTGAAAAAGTCCAGCACGTACGCGTCAGAATCATGTGAAATGATGCTGGTTTCAATGTTTCAAATCTACCAATATCCGCACGGTGTTATCCACGTGCCCAACTTGTTGCTCTATAACGGTTTGGGAGTTTAGAGCTAGAACTCTTCTATTGTTAAAGGTAAAAAAAAATCCAACCGTATCACGTGACCTGTTATATTTACTATAACATTGTCGTGTGAGAAAAAGTTTCACAAGAAGTTACTTAAATTACACGCGTGATAGAGAACACTGGGAAGCTGAATATTTGTGGATTTGAAAAGTTTCTAAAAGTGAGAGGTGTCATTTGTGCCTCTGGAACACAATGAGATGAGTGATCAGTAAACTAATGTCAAAAAGAGCTGCATGGCATTTTTCATAAGTCACATAACTGTTTTTATATTTCTCGACAAAAGAGTTCGAATTCAAAACTCTCCCATTGCCGTACGCCGCGGCACCCTCAGACCGTTTCAGGTCACATCTGAAGTAAATTACAAGCAGGAAAAGGGGTTCTTCAATAGGACAACAACCCTGTTTGCAAGATCTTAATTTTGCAGAAAAAAAAACAAACGCAATGACTGAGATACTTTAAACAAAGTCTTTGTCATTCTCCAATTCACGTTGAGACACTTCAAGCAGTCAATACTCTGACTGTCTCTCTGAATTTTATTTTGTGGACATTTCATTCGTTTAATTCCCTTTAAAACCCCATGTAATTCCTCTGATTTTTGCTGACCTGCTGACCTCACTGTTGTATGGTTATTCCAAGTCACTGATGGCAATCCTGGTTTTTAAAAAACATAACGACGACTATAGCTTTTACGTGGACACATTTACAAAATCGACTAAAGATAATGTATACAACACGATGTGAAGCTTTCATCAGAGTTGTGCTTGGCATTGATATCAGTTGGAGGACTGTTCTTCAATTGTATTTATTTGTGTATCTAATTGGTGTTTAATTGGTCGCACTCAAGAATATTTCAGGTCAGACAGCATTGTTGTCCGGGGGGAAACCCAAGACCATCTGCAGGTTGCTTTAAATCATCCAACGTACGATTGAAGAAGATTGCTCTTGCAAGCACCCCAGTTATGTCGTGTTTTTACATTAAATTGTATTCATTTATTTTTGGCGTCTTGAAGCTACAATGGTTAGCAGTTATCCGCATGACAAAGTCCTAGAACTGAAATCAAACCAAGCTCTGATCTCAAGTCACGTTGATGGGATCTATCCAGGCACCTTTTATGTTGATAGCTTGACTGCACAACTACAGCCCATGTATGTCGTGATTTAGCCGTTCCTTTCACGGTACGTATAGATTTTGTTCCCTATTCCTGGTCGTTATTCTCAGAATCGATTAGCTATTGGCTGACATCTATAAAGTAAACATTACTTCTCATTATAGAATCGAGGGCCATCTCTTGACGGGTCCGGCAGCAAGGTATGTTGTTGATGTTACAGTGTGTATCCGACTGCGTGAGACTGACAGTAACAACGACTAAACTGAGGTCTTCTTACTAAAAAAAAAAAAGAACGACAGTTCAAGAAATGCAATGCAATTTTCGATAGAGATCGAGCTACTCTTCTCGTTCCAGGTAAGAAAGTTTCTCACACTGATATATTTTAAGAATATATATGGTT
Source organism: Liolophura sinensis (assembly GCF_032854445.1). Taxonomy (NCBI): domain Eukaryota; kingdom Metazoa; phylum Mollusca; class Polyplacophora; order Chitonida; family Chitonidae; genus Liolophura; species Liolophura sinensis. Next base: position 4,039,126 of record NC_088299.1, read on the forward strand.
TGTATACACTGTATATATACAGAGACTCTGTGGATGTACAGTTTCAGACTGTTGTTGTGACAACTTTATAAAAGACAGCTGGCTGTAGAATTTGTAGTTTACAGTGAAAATTGCTGGTTAGGCTACATTGCTTAATTGTTAGAAACAGCTTTTTTCTGACTAAAAAAGACATTAGACGGTGTTGTACTTTTTCACGGCCGAAATGCTGTATTCCTGCAAATGCCAATGAAACATACAGCAACATGATGTAAAGTTACGGTATTTTCTTGTAAATCTACTCCGTTTATCGTTGTAAAGTATTTAGAGCACTGTTCTCGGTTATAAACTGAACCAGGCATTGCGTATATATTTAAAACTTTTTTTCTATGTTAATTATGTTAATGTTAATCATTCGTTCCTTATGAAAATTTTTTCCTATGAGACGAATCTTTCAAGGTACAATACACTGAATATAATATTGGCCATTCTGATAAAACATGATGATTTACTTGTTAACAATTTGTACGCCATTAAAATTTCGGCGAACATATATCAAGATATTAAAGAAAACCGGCATAAAGTGTCTTTCTTCAGCGATCGTTTTCCCCCACATGAAGCTGTTTTACCATGATATATGAGGTCTGTATTTTATACCCGTGTCTTGTGAAAGGTTTTTCTAATTTTTTATACATGAGAATTTCCCTCTCATATTATTTTTTAGTAATTCAACAGTTTGCATGCGATTTTGTAATGCAGGTATAAAGTAACAGTATACTTTAGTTTTCAAAAAATTTTAAATAGCAACCGTGCAAAGACACGTGCAAGGGCGGTAAAATGTACATGTTCATAAATTATTTCATATTTACTTTACTTGTTCGTTTATTTTGTCCTATAGTCAGGAATGGTTACATATTGAACGCGGTCTATTTATTGATGGAGGATACAGGACAGTTTCCCATGGGAACCACCGCACCTCACGAGATACCTCACCAAACCATCCTGCAAAAAAGGTTACAGCCTAGCCACTGAGAGTTTATTCGAACCCATGATCGTATTGGTTACTCAAAGTTCGTAAGAGTCTATCATAGCGCTACTATCTTTGAGGGAAAAATTTGAAGTTCATGTGAATTGATATTATTTAGTCATTTCTTTACCAGTAAACTATCGCGCAATATGTGTGTTTTCACAGTTCATTTCACATGTGTCATATTACAAGACAAAAGTTGAGATTGGTCAGGCATAGTATAAAAGCAATTGCCGATCGACGAGTGAAAACACAAATGATGCTAGACCTACTTTGATTTCGGACCTGTGCACTGCCCACATCTACTAATTTCAGTATCGTTATTGGAGTCATCTAGTGCATTAATTTTCTTCACTATGATCTTTTCGTACTTAATAATGTTATTTTAATTATTTACGGTATGCATCAGGGCAGCTAAATATAAATACTGGCTAACGTCTGAGTAGGCTAGAGAGTAATTGCTGTACAAAGAGTTATTGTGTTCATTTAGGAACACTAGATCTTGCTAATGCAAAAATGCCTCGTGAAGTGATCCATTCATTAGGTTTTCTTCACATGACTGAATACCATTACTAATAAGGGTGGCGAGTATTGTGTATGGATTGTGGTAACCTTTCAGACCTAAGGTTACTCGGGCATAAGCCTTGTAGTCTATTTGCAATGACGTTTTATGGACAATTTGGTAACGTATTATTCAATGGACCCGAGTAGGCATCGGGGCGGTAAAATGTACATCATTATCCCAAGTGGGGCCTCCGTAGCATAATGATTAGCGTGCTATCGCTGAAGAATGACCCAGGAGTTTCTCACCAGTGCGGTCGCTGCGACTTTAAGCCCAGCCCATGCAGGCTTCCTCATCGGTCGCACGTGGAAAGTTCTTGCAGCAACCTGCGGATTGTCGTGGGTTTCTCCCTTCGATCAGTCCGCACCATAATGCTGACCTCCCCCTTCTCACTGAAATATTCTTGCGTAGGGCAATCAAAATAAACAAATAAATCATTAGTGATGTGCTAACGACGCCATGCATTTGTCTTCACCATGTTCATGTAGTGATGACCTGTAATTCCATTTTTTTATGATTATATGAAAAATGATTTATGTAAAACTGTTCTAATATTAATACAGCTTCACAAAACTTTGTATCTCAGTTTTTCCGTAACCCTTTTCCAAAAAGACGTTGCCCTGGTTATAGTGCCATAAGACGACGTCATTTATGAGAAAAGTGATTTAAGAAGTTTTGTGAAAAAGGGCCCTCATATGTTTGGGAATATCTGAAGAACTTGAGTCCTTATGTCACCTACAACAGAAAGTTTATCTATTATATATTCATCAGGAAGCGCTCAGAGCAAGCTCAATGGCCATTAATATATTTGCGGAAAGCCAAAAAGATATTCTTTAGATAATAATGCCACACTATGGCTCTGAAATAGTAATTTCTTTTTTCAAACGAGAGCGAAGTATAGTCAAGCCTAGACAAAGTACAAAAATTACTCACTATAATATGATGTTAGGATCCCAAGTCAATTGAAACGTGATGAGTCCTTTTACTCAGTCATGTGGTGCTTCGGTGAACCAGTCTGTCAGTCATGTGGTGATTCAATGAATCAGTCTGTCAGTCATGTGGTGATTCAGTGAATCAGTCTGTCAGTCATGTGGTGATTCAGTGAATCAGTCTGTCAGTCATGTGCATAATTCATTTTATTTAGTCTGACAGTCAGTCAGTAGTGTGTTAGAAACAAACCCATAACTATCGTTTGGTAACTCATATCAAATACCGCTCTGGAATGATTACCGTCTGGTATTTAGCACATATCAGCGAGACAGAACCACTTGACATTTTTCTCTTAGTGAGGGTCTTGTATCCAACCGGAGATATAGCATGAAACTTGCCACTATTTAAGCATTTTCCATGAACAGATTGAATGAAACCCTAATTGAGGTAAACTGACAAGAAACCGGATTTCACCAGTTACGTGTAGCCATTTGCCAATCGTCGCTGCTCTGGTCTTAACTCCACCTGCCGTTGCTATTCGTAATGCATTCCTGTATAGGCTAAGATGCTGCTAGTGGACCAAGCATCCCCCAAACCTGGTCGTTTTGCAATTTTTTCGTCTCATTGTTTATTAGATGTGAAGAAAACACAGCATTTGAATTATTCTAGACCAGTGACGTCTGATGAATTGTAAATATCAACAATGCAATTTTTTACCCAATTCTTCTTAAGCCAGGTGCAAGCTACGTGTAAATTGCTAATATTTATTCAAAACACATATAGATTAGTGTCTGGAGCTATACAGTAGACAAGAAAACTCGCATGACTCTGAATGAGGAAGCAGCGAAGAAAACACATATAGATTAGTGTCTGGAGCTATACAGTAGACAAGTAAACTCACATGACTCTGAATGATCAGATAATGTCCTGGATCACTATATAGACATTACACTCAACATGTCACCCACTGCTCTACATCTCTTATTGTGGTTCAAACTGTCGATAACGGAATGCACCTACATGACCTCTACGTACATGTAATAAGTACATGTAAAACCCATATACTCAGTTTCTTCGTTTTTCTACACACAGAATACGACATTTTTACTCTAGACAGCTTTGACAAATTTGGTGACACGCATTTTCTTTACCAATGCTTGATCAATTATTCAAATCTTGTATCGGGACCTCCGTGATGTTAGCATTCTGTTGTTAGAAATTTGTCTTCCAATGTTTGACCCGGTTCGTTTCTTAGGGTTGTCGGCTAAAATACTTGTACGATTACCTGATTCGATGCTTGAATTCGCGAGCTCAGCATTGATTACATGCTGTGTTTCTCCTGTATCAACAATGACTTTTGTTCACAGGCTATAGATGGGAAAGGGGGGGGGGCGAAAATAAGGCGATATTGGTGCCATTCTCTCCTTGGAGCTGAAGTGGTATCAAAGATGGCGGAGAGTCGGTGGCGGTCTATTTCATTTCATTTACCTCGTTGTAACATTGTTCCGTTGTCACAAAGGTGTCAAACAATAAAACATTCAATTCCTTCACGTCAGGCTATAGTGCATTGAAGCTTTGTCGACTAAAAAGATACTGTGGGTGTATGCAGACAATTGCGTTTGTTTACATGGTTACAAAATGCCTTCTCATGTGCGGTGTTATGCATTCTCTCTGGTGAGATATCCTATAGTAAAGTGGCAGCTTGTTTGTGTTGTTTGTATCAGTAATGGTGTCTGCGTTAAGTGCCTTGACTAACCGTCTCTCGGTGTTTGCACGCTCAGCATTGACAAATACTATTATATTCCTTACAGCGCTTATACAGTGCTCCCTAACGCTCGCTTGACATGTACATCACTTCCACCACTAGAAAATTTTGTATAAAAATCTCGAACAAAACCAAGGTCTCTGATCATGATGAGGTGGTAAGTGATGTCATACGTAAAGTAACAACTGTGTATCAGTCATTGTTCATGGAGGCTTTTATGCCCGAGGTGGTTAGCGTGAGCAATGACCCAGCAGGAGTCTCTCACCAATGCGGTCGTTCATGCTGGCTTTCTCTCCGGTCGTACGTGCGAAGGTCTGCCAGCAACTTGTGGATGGGTTCCCCCGCGCTCTGTCCGGTTTCTTCTCACCATAATGCTGGCTGCGTCGTATAAGTGAAATATTCTTGAGTACGACACAAAACATCGATCAAATAAAAGTGGTGGCAGCGATGTAAAGCGAACGTAAAGAGCGGAAAACGTGCTGTCGGGAGAAGTGTGATGTGCGGTTAGCTTTTTTTGTGATAGTGAAAATGTCTTGAGATTTTTAATACAAAATATACACCCAATAACAAATATAAAACAAATAACAGAAATCAATTTCGACGACGTTCATCCAATGGCTGGCTACCACAAATTTGTGATAAATGTTCATCTTAACTCCATTTTCTTTGTTAAAAGGATAGAGAATTGACGCTAGTTGGGCTGACAGTGGAGATAGGCTTAGGCTAGGCACAGCTTGGGCTTGCCTATCCCTTACACTAGCCAATCAGAATCGATTCTGTATCCATTTAAAGTCTAAATGCTCTAGACGCATGATGATTTTGTCGGTCAGAAAAAAATGTCCAGTTGTCATGATACTGTCTGTATAATACAATGCACTTAACCAACAAGTATTATGACAGATCAAGGCGTAAGTTCTAATGGCTTTTGAGAAACCAGTTACCATTTGGTTAACCATGCGGATGGCGATTACTTTCTGGTATCAATAAGCAGAGTAGATCGGACATCAAAAGTTTGGCATGCTTGTAGGTTACACTAAGCACAATATGTGGATAATTGTGGCGAGTAAAGCAAAGTAAATAAATGATGTATAGCATTTTCTACAGTCCTGTGCGCTTGGGGGAGTGCGAACATTGCCGGAGGGCACTTTCTAACTGTCCCTCAAGATATATACACTTTGTATATTGCATATTTATAGTTGTAGTCACGCCAGCTTGGGAAAAGTTATCGAACTCTTTGTGATGAAACGTCAGATAGGGGCTATTCAGCCATATGTAATATCGGCTAGAATCTCCTACAAATAAATCTCCTTTGAAGCACCCTGAAGTGTCACGTGAAAATATGTCTAGTCAAAGAGATAAAATGACAACAACCAAAAAACAAGTTGGTTTAACCCCTCTTGTTTATTTCATTCAGACACGGTGCTACGGGGATTCCTGTACGCTTTTAACCATACGCATGATAGTTAGAAATGACATACTTGGAATAAAACGCTAACAACGGTGTAAAATACCAAATAAATAAATAAATAATAAATAAAACCCTAACTTTGGCTAATTGACGAGAGGCCGATTTTCACCGATAATTCGTATGACCTTTTGCCAACTATTACCTTCTTGTCACTGCTCTGGTTTTAACTCTCTCCTATTTTATACCATACATCTTGCTACTGGAGTGGTTCGGGAATAAACTGGTAAATATGTTGATAATGTGCTTTAAAAAGTACTGAATAACCTAAATAAAACTTGTGAACCTCTTTCAGGTTAATATAGCTGGTAATAATCGAACGATGGATGAGCAGACGCAGGGAATAACGTGTCTCTCAAACAAAGAATATTATACGGGATGTGTTAGATGAAATAAACGGACATTACAAAGTCTAAACAAATTACGTCCTCATGACTATAGATAATGAATATTTTAATTTCCTTCTGCGCTTTTCGTTTTGTCTCATGTGTTCCTCCAAGTGCAACCTTTCAAGTTCCCAGTTTTATCGCACTCATAACATGCTCTATATTTAATTCATAAATGTCAAGCGACTCATAATATAAGCATTTGGGCTGTCGAAAAATTGCAAAAACAAATAAATGGAACACATCAAAACACAGCTGACTCAACATCAAAGATAGCTGTTACACTAAACCAGCTTTAATGCCGATTATAAGTGGCCTTGTGTGTTTGCTGTGTTTAATGAGCTGGGAGATTTTCCTTTATTGAATCCAGTTTGAGCTACATTTGAGCTGCAAAATTGTGTTGTTATTGTTCTGAATTTTTTTCTTTGGTTTTATGTTTCTTTTATATCTTTTCCTTTCTTGCTATTGTTTTAAGGAGGTTTTTAACCAGGTAATAAATTGTTTGTCTCTTGTATTTCGTGTGTGCCCACATGTTAATAACATTACAATACATAGCTGGAATGAATGAATGAGTGAATGAAACCTTTAGTTAAAGCGGTTAGCTCTGTCAAATTAAACACTTTGCTCTTCCCATACACCCTCTATAACAATACATGAACATTGAACAAGTACAAACAGTATATACAATTCCACTTTTAAAAACATGATAACAATCAATAACACATCACTATCAGTTTACTGGTTGAAATAATTTTTTTTCGTGTAGCAATGAATTTTTTCCTCTTTGTCTTGTGAAAGCACGTTGTTTACGGCAAACGTTAGACGGAGCAAATGGCCCCACGCGTTCGAACTATGCGATTTGTCGTGATTCGAATGCTGAAATGGCACATTTTCCTTCTACTAATCTCACGGATGACTCGACAATTGCATCCTGAGAACGCGACGTCGCCAAGTCCCAAATGAATAATGAGAGCTGGGAAAATCAGAAATTCCCTGTCAAACGTCGAGATTAAACTCGTACCCCCTGTAGCTCGTGGTCTGCACCCCACGGAAGTTCTTCTCATTAGTAAAAGCTTATAATTGGCACTTGCCTCCATTTTGCTTTTGTTCCGCTGCCCGATGCTATGTACGTATATAAATATGAATGCATGGCTGAACACCACATCGGCAATGTTTCAGCCATATCGTTGTATGTATAGCCGGTTTATGCTTGTATGCTCTTTATACCAGACCTGAGACGTCATAAATCCAAGTCGTTCAATAACAAGGAAGGCAGAACAAGCAGGTGTTCCGATATTGGTCGGCAGTATGTCAATTATTGATCTAATTTCCTAACAGAAATTGCCATTTCTTGATGTTATCGTCTAATTATTCTATGTACGTGATCTTAATTTGTTATATATAGGATAATAGTACTACATTTGATTTGTGAAGTGTAGATAATCTGGTTTGTGAAGTGTAGATTATCTGATTTGTGAAGTGTAGATAATCTGGTTTGTGAAGTGTAGATAATCTGGCTTGTGAAGTGTAGATAATCTGATTTGTGAAGTGTAGATAATCTGGTTTTTGAAGTTTAGATAATCTGGTTTGTAAAGTAAAGATAATCTTATTTGTAAAGTGTAGATAATCTGATTTGTGAAGTGTAGATAATCTGATTTGTGAAGTGTAGTTAATCTGGTTTTTGAAGTTTAGATAATCTGGTTTGTAAAGTAAAGATAATCTTATTTGTGAAGTGTAGATAATCTGATTTGTGAAGTGTAGATAATCTGGTTTGTGAAGTGTAGATAATCTGATTGTGAAGTGTAGATAATCTGGTTTGTGAAGTGTAGATAATCTGGTTTGTGAAGTGTAGATAATCTGGTTTGTGAAGTGTAGATAATCTGATTTGTGAAGTGTAGATGATCTGGTTTGTGAGGTGTAGATAATCTGGTTTATAAAGTAAAGATAATCTGGTTCACAATACAGTTGTGTTATAATTATAACGTATTAATATCCTGAAAAGAGGAATTATTCATTTATTTGATTTATACTTCGTGGTGTCTGTGCAAATCGCCTGTAGCAAATTTACAAAGTCTACCAAAGTCTTAAGTGGATCTCCCACTAGACGTTAAATACAGGTGTGTTGCTCGATTATGTATAAACGATGCGACATTTTACATAGGTCTTGTTCTACTCGCTGCTATTTTGTCTTTTGTATTGTATTTCGGCATAAACTTGGATTCTGCTGGTGGCCTCAGCATCACTGATGTCTGGTCCATTTGCATTGTTTTAATGTGATTGAATACTTATTGTGTTGACAGCGCAGCATATTTAGTAATTCTACACCAGTAAAGTCTAATAACTTACAACAGTCATCAATGCATATTTTTTAAGCTAGTACTGCTTGAGACAAGGGTTAGACAAGGGTTGCAACTTTTAAGCGCTTACATGAACTGCTGGAATAAATCCCTCGATGCCGGAATCTATCAGGAATACGTATGATTATTTGCCAACTGCCACACAGGCTGTACTTTCTATATGCTGTAATCTTTTATGCTGTGACATTTTAAATATGAGAACTATTTAAAATCAAATTATGACAGCTACTGTACCGCAAAGTCTTAAGACGTAAAAACAGAAGTGAAAAATGGGGCAGAAGGAAAAGGATGTTCGTTGAATGGACGGTCGAAAGCGTTGCGTGTAGACGGTACACAATGCAGCCTGGCCAACATTGCTCCGTCTAAGTATTATACCGAAGACATATTCTACCATAACTGGCATGCTATAAAAAGACGAAGCTTGGCTAAAATTGCTACTTATAATAGAGTTTTAAAGCCGGACGCGGTTGTTCACAAAGTAAGCTACAGGTAAGTGGCAAGTTAAAAAAGTACTAACTAAGCGACATCTTCGTGCCTCGTGAGACCCTTTTCTTTCTTCAGTTTACGCCACCGTTCAAAATGACCACCAATTAAAACTCTAGTCTTGCTTGTCAACCTGTCGAGCTCTTTTTTATGCCCCTTTTTATGGCCGATCCTGTCATGAGCGAGCCGTAAGTCCTTGTTTTACGCGTGTAACCAGCCATGATTGTTTACATATGGAGTTTGTGATTCCACTGAATTGAGAGCGACTCATTTAAATACTCTGGCAGACTTTTCAGTTTCATCTTTTTTTGTTACTTTAATCAACCACTGAACGTGCAATGTTGTGGTTGAGATTAACGAAAAGCTTGTCACTTTTACTTCTTGAGAAAAATACCCGATACTCATGGTATTCTTTAATAACGCAAAAATACCTAATATTTGTGCGCCCGTGTGGCTTTAAGCCACCAGTACAGCACTCATCTCTTACGCCATGAAGAGCAGCTCTATTTGAGGCGTTGTTGTTGTTGTTGTTGGACATCGTGTTCTTAATCTTGATCGTGGGGTACATTTTTTTAATGCGCATGCATCGTATCTTGTGGTTGTACATTGGTTATTGTGTTACCCTTATGAGAATCTCACTAAACCGCACAATGTACACGTTTTTTCATACGTCTGTGGCTCATTCCCCAGTAATCTTGGGGTTAATTTTCATCAAAATAGCCGTAAAAAATTCTTACATGTTTAAACACAAACCTGTGGTAACCAGGATCCAAGCCCGGAGTGTTCATTGTTTGCTCATGAATCGTTAGCGACAAGAGCGGACAATGGGCTACACAGCTTTGGTCCCAACTGCTTTAGGACTTCACATTAAAAGCTAATTCCCGCTGTCTGATGATAGCGGAGCATAGGCACAGGAATTCTGCTGATATTTATTTATTTGATTGGTGTTTTATGCCGTACTCAGGAACCAACATTATGGTGGGAGGAAACCGGGTAGAGCCTGTTTAATAGTACTACATGAAACCCATGACCATCCGCAGGTTGCTGGCAGACATTCCCACGTACGGCCGCAGAGGAAGCCAGCATAAGCTGGACCGCATTGGTGGGAGACTCCTGGGTCATTGTGCTGTGGTGGCGTGTTAGCCCCCTTGGCAACGGTGACCTCCGATTATGCTTTTAAAATACATTCCTTAAGAGTATCTGAGTAGTTGAGTAAAAACATGCTCAAATCAATAGTCTGATATTCCTTCATCAAATAATCAATATCGTCATTTCAAAGGGAACTATTCAAGATCTAAAGCCATAGAAAAGCCAGTATTGTGACAGACGAGACAGGCATACTATACACAAAGAACTTCATCAAGCACCCCCTAGAATATTTTACGATTACAAAGCAGTTCTTAATTTTAATACTATAATGATAATGTTCATGTCACACACCTTAATGCTGGCCGCTCGTCGTATAAGTGAAATATTCTTTAGTAAGGCGTAAAACACCAATCAAATAAATAAATAAATATACAATTAAGGCCATTGGACGACAACTGGGTTACAACCATTCCATCATCAGAAGGCTTATGATCAGAAGGTCAGGACAACCCAGGAAGACAACCCCCCGTAAAGACAAAGCCCTAGCACGTCTGCTTGCACATCAGTGACATTCTGAATCCTGATGTCGTAGTTCATTTCGACAACCACTCATTGGGTGTATTCATCCGTATTCATGGATGGCAACGCCAGATCACATCGTGCTCGAGCTGTGATCACTTTGTCAGGAATAAAGTGGTTTTGAATCTTCCTTGGCCTGCAATGAGCCTCGATCTTCGGGTTTGAACCACTGCTTCAACACTACTCACTATTCAAACCATCGTTTCACATCAAAACCTGTGACGATAGAAATGTATGTGTGTTATTATAAAAACACATGGATTCCATTCATTTTTGGCGTTTTTCATTGGCCACATTGTCACACGTTTCTTTTTCGGGCACCCACGTTCAAGACATAACACCAGTTGTTTCTTTTTCCAGTCACAAAATAGGCAAGTAGCAGGGCATGGACCTCTTAGGAAAAGCGAAAGTGTTTCTCGGAGAAAATAAGTTGAAAGTTTCCTGTTGTCATTCGATAAATAATTTAGGTTGGCCAGGTTCATTACACATTGGATAGCGAGGGCTAAGTTTCAGTAACTTTACTTTTTACGTTCTTTTTCCCCTATCTAGCCTATATTAATTATTTCTGGTGTTTGATGGAATGAGTTTGACAGTGTGCAGCCAGTTCAGCCTGATAAAATAATTTGGTCCGTATTACCTACATGCACTTACCGGTAAATTTGCTTAATAGCGGCCACTTATTCTTAGCCGCATATTAGCGCGCCAATAGTTGTTCCGTGAACCGTAGATTTTACACTGGTCGTTAATGTATTCAGCAGAATGCGGTGTTATATATACATCTGCGTCTGTCTCGAAGTAAAATTATTACTGGGTTGTCAGCGAGCTCTTTCCTTATTGAGAAATAATTTACTAGTCGGAGACAGAAGTTCTGGGTACCTGACTCTGCCTATCAAAGGTAACATTTTTCTCCGGATGTACTCATACAATGAATATATCATACAGGTGAAGCGAGTAGCGATGCATCTTCTGTGATCAATATATAGATCCCAGACAGGTTTTACTCTGTCTTAATGAGCTGGCTTTTTATCTGCCATTTACCTGTGCAGTAATCAATAAACCAAATCACTATTGTCTCGACTGGCTAATTTTAAGCTTTTATCCACTTCACCGCTATCTGCCAATAGTACACACCCGTATTTTTTCAAGATTAACCAAGGTCAATTATAAAGTCATTAGAGATGATGAACTAATTGTTGCTTTACAAATCCGCTTTTCTTTCAAGATGCCGTTCTCTATATCCTAAAAAACAAAAGTTTTACCTTCATTGATTTCGAAATTATGTTGTATTTTGCGTGGCCGCAGTGCTATATTAAATTGTCACATTACATTGAGGTTCGAAACAAACATTGTTCTATCTTATTCGTCCAAGTTATTCGTCTGAAAGCCTTCATATATATCATTTAAGTTTTATATATTGACTAAAATAACATAATAAATAAGTGAATTATCTATCTATTTGATATGAGTTTCTTGATGTCTTTATTTCTTTCTTTACCTATTTGGTTACGTTTATTTCTAACTGTAAATCTAAACGGTATGTGTTATTTTTCTTTGCTTGTTGTTTTCTTTTTTTTTCATTATTATCTCTTTTTTATTTACCTGTTCTTTCCTTGATTTAATATATTGATTAAATATAATACTTTTTTATTCATTCAGTTCTTAAACCTGACACAAAGTGTTTAGGCCCAAGACTCACTGTGTGTTACATACTAGTATTAGCTGTTAACAACTGATCCTCAACAAAATCTCCATATCAAATATCCCCTGTTCCAAGATCATATCCAATCAATACCCGTAATTCTTAGAGGTTGGTAGACCTCGTCGACGACAACCTATCCATGGGTGAGCTGTTGTGGCGCTCCAAGAGAAAAACATTTTTTTCCATTTCATCTGGCTATAAAACCCCAGCGAATATTGACAGCTCCGCTCAAATCATTATGACTCTTAACCAAAGACTTGTGACCTTTCCTTCAACTCAAATAAATATTTCTAGCTGAAAACGCACGGTCTTAGGTCGATGTGCAATTAGTAATAAGTATGCCAATTGATTTCATGTAGAAGGTGCTATTGAAATATTATACACACGTGGGTAGATACCGTGCCACACCCGCCTTTGACCTTTTTCCGTTTAAGAATCGTGCAGTTTCCCTATAGGTTAAATGAATGCAATCACTAATTCTTTTCAAGATGCAAGTTTCTTTTGACGGCTAAGAAAAATGATGTGCTTGAAAAAATCACCTCCTGAAAAAAAAACGCCTTGAAGTTTTCAAACCGTCTTTGTTTAGACATGCTCTCTATCGCACATAAGTAAGATTAACATCAGAATCGGTCTTTTGTTATATAGCTGACATCTTCTCGCACTATGTGGTTCTAATTTGAATTCTCATTTAGACGGGTCGGGCTGACGGCATTGTTGTTGTTGGACATGGTGTTGTTGTTATTCCTGATCACGGGGTGCCTTTTTGAAACGCGCAAGAACCAGCAGCGATATTAATCGATCTGGTTTATTAAAACACCATGCAGTAATGTGAATTAAAAGCTGTAATATTCATACAGTAATTCTCAGAGCTTGTCGATGTACACGAGGATATTTTCTTCCATACAACGTGTCCTGGGTTAAGCTATTTGTTCCTTGTAAGTTTCGAAAGATTGATTAAAAAGCAATGTCAAAGATTCACCTACTTTTGAAGATAAGCTAATGGAAAAGCACCCTACTGTCAATACATATTTATTTATTTATTTGACGTTGTTTAACATCATACTCAAAGGCTTCTTATTGATACGAAGGCGGTCGGTTTTGTAAGTGGAGGAAATCGCAGCACGTGGCATACAGTTATATAGACACCACACTGTGCGTAGGACCACAAGAACCTACTCGACTGCTTTTGTCACCATTGCCCCATGTACAGTGAGAGCGCGGAAATCCCCTGATTTCTTGTCCATTGCCGGATTTGAAGGCAAACCTCTTATCTTCTGGCTTCCTCTCCGGCCCTACGTGGGAAGATCTCTCAGCAACTTGCGGATGGTCGTGGCTCTGCCCGGTTTCCTCTCACCATAATGCTGGCCGACATCGTATAAACGAAATATTCTTGAGTACGGAGTAAAACAGCAATCAAATAAATGAATAAATCTTATATTCTAGAACAGCCCCGATAGCGTCCGCTTCGGGGGGAGGTATACCTACGATAACGTCCTCGCTTGACGTTCAGCATTAAGGGAATAGTGCAACGACTGGTTGACCGGTATCAGTATAATGACTCTAGACAGCACTAGATAATAGAGCGGTGGAAATCCACCCTACATGCACTCTAAGGATTCTTTCTTCGTCATATGATTGAAAAAGTGTTAAGCACGACATTAAACCCCAAGCACTCACTCACTCACTCTTGTCTGCTATACAGCTGTTAGGGTTGTAACATGTTACCATCTCAACCTTAGTGGATTAATATCTCTAGAATTATGTTTTACCTTTTCTGATGGAAAAAAAATTACAGTTTTTTGCCACGATATGGCTGATATACTACCGGAATATCGTAAAACGAAGTCATTCCTTCCCGTTTAGGTTTGCACGCAGTATCGTGGCTTACTAAAATACCGAATTTTGACGTCACTATTTTATGCCACATGAACATGACGAATTATTTGAGGCGTTAAGTTAATGTATGGCGAAATCACATTCTGGGACGTGATTTGGACGTTATCAGTTTGTTCACCTGTCAGCCTTATTATTATGATGAAACTCCACGTTTACACACGGGATTTCGCGCGACATGAACTGTATCCATGTCTTGAATTTCTGTCTACAAGGTTCGGTCCTCCGACGCCTAATGCGGTCGCTGTTAGCTCAAGTCAGGGTTATGCTGGATTCCTCTCCAGTGGAACGTGGGTAGGGCTACCAGTAATCTGTGTCATTTGTTTCACCCGAGTTCTGCTCGGTTCATCCAAGCATAATGCTGGCCGCCGTTGTATAAGTGAAATATTCTTTAGTATGGCGCAAAACCCAAATCAAATAAGCAAATAAAATTTTAAAGAGCCGAAAACAACAAAAACATTCGATGGAATATGGGTTTTTATTGATGATTTTAGCGCCTTGCGTCATGCTCAGAAATTGTTCACCTTTGTGGCGATGATCAGCTGTGTGGAAAACCAGACACGATTTCATGGAAGCCACGTCTCAGCACCGCAAAGTATATCTAGATGTTCTCCAGCTTATGAATTGTGTATTTGGAACGTTTCTAAGGAACGTAATAATGTGTATAAAACTGCAGATTTATTTTCGGTATTCCTTATAATAATTTTTTGGAATATTTGAATGGATTATCGTACACAACATAAACACTGCATACACTACATACCCCGGTCGCACGTTCAGCGGGCGCTGAACTCCAACCTGTGACCTCAGGGGTCAAGGTCATGGAACATATGACCCCTAACCATTAGTTCAGCCGGTCATTGAGGGGTCTGGACGTACCTTACAATGGTGATCCATTTCAAGACTTATTGTAGGCTGTAAACTTATGTTATACCACATTACTACACAACCGTTATGCAACATTTCTGTACCATTATTGAACGTCTGGAGCCAGAAGCTTCCATCCTGTATATATCGACCTAGTAGTTTTAACTCCTGCGTGGATGGATCGGAAAATGCCGACAGTCTCATTCGTCACTATTACACAACCGCATCGAGGTTCAACACTATATATATATATATATATATATATATATATATATATATATATATATATATATATATATATATATATATATATGAACGGCGAGATAATATAGCTTTAACACATAATCACCTTCGGAAACGTTCCCTGGCTGCAATAGCCCTACCTTGGCTGTTGATTCACTTGGAAACTGTGTGGAAGAGAATAGTTTTCCTTCTCGTGTACAGTAGTTGCTATGGCAATACTGATACTCAGGTGGTAACACTGGCGTCTTTCAAGATAGTTCAAAGGCTTTTTAGATGAGCACATTGTCAGGATAATCTGCCTGAGCTATGTACATATAAGTGATAATAAGTGAGGGGCTTTAATTTCATATTCAGCCTTCGTTAAAAATGATGCGGCATGAAATGTGACCTTTCACCATTTATTTATTTATTTATTTGATTGGTGTTTTATGTCGTACTCAAGAATATTTCACTTATGCGACGACGGCCAGCATTATGATCGCGTGACGTCTCAGGGGTGTCCGTGGCCGAGTTGGTTAGCGAGGTGACAAGAAATGTGAAGTATCAAAGAACAATTAATTTATACGTCAGAATCGTTATTATTTCCCTGAAGAAAAAACTTGCACCATGTCCAGGCTATTGAATTCCCCACATTAACTGTAATATATGTCATTATTATTTATGAGATGATATCCTTTCAAATGGCCGTCTTTTCATTAATGTATTTGTACATGTGTTTTAATGGTAAACTTTATCAAATGTTTCGGGCAGTAATATAAATTGTGGCTAGATTGACATTTTTAGAATCTGTAATCTGTGACAATAAGTTAGTTTTATTTCATTAGTATTTTACGCCGCACTTAAGAATATTTCACTTCTTCTTACAGCGGTTGAAAGTACTGACTGACAACAATTGTAACAGGCGAAACGCACGACTGGTTTATTTGATGTGACAGTATGAAGAATCGTCCAAAACTGAAAATGGTCAATTAACCTATTTATATTAATTAGACAAGTACAATTGTGAGTGCTGATGATTATATCGGTTGCTAGAATTGTTACAGCTCAGTGTGCTAAGTCTCCATTTACAAACGGATTTTCCTAAGTGCACTTAGCTAAATAGTCCATCTCCCATTAGCCTACTAAGCCATTAGCAGCCACTATACCACAACTATAGCTGTGCTAGTTGAATTCTCTTTGATATTTTATAATTTATTTTCGGTTCTTCCTTTAGTTTTTCTTTCATTACAAACAATAATAAAGTTTTTTCTGTTTTGGGCTGATTTGTTCAAAACTGTGTTAGCAGTTAAGTCCGTTATTAACTTTAGTTTGGACTTAAGTGTCCTTAGTTTTGTATTAGGTCAATGTTGTTATTGAGACTTAAGCGTGACCTTTAATGTGCTTTTGAACAACCGGCCCTGGTATACAACAAGGACTCTGACGTACTGTTTAGTACATCTTTGATATATGTTCATGTTTTTGTTTGGGTCAGGTTCTGTTTCCACAAAAATGGTAATTACATAGACATGTAATTGAAGAGACTGTACTATTGCTAGCCTATTTGATCTGATAGTATGGATTTTTTGCTGAAAAAATCTCACGTATATTTTGTTGAGATAACTTTTTAATACACCATAGGACTGCACGTTTGACAGGTTACAGGACAACTTAATCAACAAATATGATTTGATTTGCACAATGCACATTTATCAAAAACAATATTTGGAATTTGAAGGATGTAGCTACTGATTGCTTGAAATTCAACTTTATGTTCACCATAGCCTTAGGGTCTCTTATAGCATGTGTAGAAAGATCTCAGAGGTCTCCGCGACCGATGGGCTTCGCACGCCAGCACAGCGCAACGACCCGGGTGCCTCCCACCAATGCGGTCGCTGTGAGTTCCTCTCCGACCGTACGTGGGAAAGTCTTGCAGCAGCCTGCGGATGGTCGTGAGCCTCTGCCCGGTTTCCTCCCACCATAATGCTGGCCGCTGTGGTATACGTGAAATACTCTTGGGTATTGTGTAAAAGACCAATCAAATAAATAAATAAATTAAAGATCCTATCTCAAGCCACAATCAACTTTTTGCCGCGTAATGGGTTGGAATTTCAGATGACACGGTTTATTCAAAGCCGCACCTGCATCCCTGGTGTAGAGCCTTCCGAAAGTTGTAAGTGTGCGCGCAACTCTTAATAAAGGTATTCACCTGTTGCACTGAAGTCTGAACATAAATGGTTTGTTTTAGTGCTCTAAGAAAGCAGACATCTAGAGCTAGAATGAAGACTATACTATCAGAATTAGGACTTCTACACTGACCAGGTATACCCTGGAGATAGAGGCAGGGGGCTCTCTTGTCTGGTCTACAGCTAACCCACTGCGGACCTATATGATTATTAGCTCTGAATATCTCTACGTTTGCTAAAACTCCTGTAGAACTGTGAAACCCTATATTTGCTTTTCTCAAGTATTACCAGAGGACCGCTGCCTCGCACTTATTTCGTGTCTCCTGCGAAAATACAAACCTGCACAAATACGCGCCCTTCAGATTCGTCGGCCTTTATCGTTTTACAGGCTGCTTGTCCACGGGGAAGTAATCTGACGTCGGTGACCTGTCTGTTAATGTAAATGGGTCAAAAAATGGGTCAAAAAAAGGGTCAAAAATCAAATCCACTGTCACGTGTAAATGGAAACTCAAAGGAGTGACATTATACTGCATTGGTGAATAAATTTTGCTGGTGGACCAAGCATCACCGAGGTCTGGTCCCTTTGCATTGTGTTAATGTTTTGTACGTTAAGGGTGATGACCCTCGAGTAAATTTAGACCAGTTATGTCATTTACTGACTTGTAATTAATATCACTACACGTCTTTCGTCTAATTCTGCTCAAACCATGGTGCTAGGGAATGCAATGTACCACTATACAAGCATTTACATAAACCTTAGTATAGAATAAAACTCTAGCTGATATAAATTGACAAGAGGCCGTATTTCGCCCGTTACGTGTGATTATTTGCCAGCTATCACACTGTTGTCACTGCCTTGGTTTTACTCTCTATGATGGACGTCTGTAATTATATTAGACAATCGACTGACGTTCTGCAAACATGTAACATGTAAAATGCCGTCTAACAATTAAATGCGCTGAATCGTTTTAGCAAAATTTAGGTAAACAAGAGAGTACTATGTAACTTTAAATATTTTATATACTTTCATTTTCATCCTACCCTGAGTAATTTATTGTAGTTCGGTTTTTTTTCAACTGAACGAGGCCTGTTTAGTTCAGGGCCAGTGTTTATCAAAAGTCTAAAGTCAAACATTCAAGCACGTATGCAATTAAGGTGATTTGCTGTAGGAAGTTTAAAGTTTGTACACTATTCTTTACTGGCGATTAAAACCAACCTATGACGTCAGACTTTTGCCCATCGCTACATTACTTTTAAGAATTGGGTCGTTTGGCACGGGTCTGCCACTAAGAAGCAAATCCGTGTCGTTTAGCATGCCGACCGATCGGCACAACTGTGCCGCGAAACGTCCCATCCTTAATATAATGGAACAGAGGCCCCGAATGAAGGAATGGAGCGTTACTCGGATATTCCTTTCTACGTAATGTACCAGCCACAATTTGAGTTGTTGCTCTATTTGGCTTAGCTGTTTAAGGTCTTGCAATTTATGCCTTAAATTACTTAATAAATTCGTGCCCTTATTGGTGGAATACAAATGATCTTGAATGAACGTTAGAATGCGCAAACCATCGTGCGAGCTGTTGTCAGGGCCGACGGACGGGGAGAACGGCTGATGTACACATTCCCTGCCCAAGGCCGTGTTGGTGTCATTGCTTACGTATTCACAGTGACAGTAACGATTGTGGCTTTCTACTGAGGTTGTATACGCTCACACAAGTCCCCTAATCCCCTACTGGTCCAAGTGCGCCCCGGTATGTACAAAAGCAGTTTTTTAAATATGCAAAATAGCAATTTGTCACTGGACATCTCTATTACTTTCTTAAGAGAGGAGAGTCCCTTCAGTATTTTATGTCCAGATTATATTTCCTCAGTAAATAGAGTATTGTGGTCTTTATTTGAAGCTATTCATTCATTTATTCATTACATAAAAGTTGGTGTAAATTTAGCTTAAAGGCTAACAACCTGTTCCATGGGCCCCTGCTGATCGAAGCAGGTTACAGGTTTGAATCCAGATTTCACTGGATCGACTATCGATTTAAGTGAGGCGATTTTCGGGTACATGCTCCAACCGATAGACAAGGCCTGCGTCGTATACAAGTGGAAAATTCTTGAGCAGTGCGTTGAACGCCAATCAAATGAACAAATACTCTGTGCGTAGAATTTTAGTTTTAAAAAGCACCTCTTTGACCAAAATCATAGATATTACAAAAAAGTATAAAGCCCAGAACAAAACAATTTAATTATAAACAGGAACATTTAATCCATGAAGTCAATCCGTGTGCCGTTGACAAACATCACATAAATATACAATGCAAAGACTAGACCTGAGCCCATCATGAAAGCCTTACCTCAGAAACTAATCATTGTACAAATACTCCAGTTCTGTGCTGTTTGCTTCCTGAAATAAGGGGCGCCGATTAATAACACCCTTCTTTCAGCACTCAATCTAGTTCCAATCCAATAACCAATCGCAACGCCCCTAAATGGACCAAGAGTATTGAAACATTTAACAATACAGACGCTGTGCAAGGTAAACAGAAAGTAAAATCTTGTACTGGATGACACCTGGCGTCATATAATATAATAACATGTCTTTTTTTATTGATTTTGAATTATTTTTCATTCTGTAGTTTGTGTCCTGTCCTGCTATTAAGCTTTGTTTGCATTTGTAGTTTAAGATAAATACCTGTTTTACTCTCTACAGCAGTGACCTGTGTATATATCGCTTCTGTTCTTCTGTTCTTACGAACTTACTTTTGCATTGTTTTGGGATTGTCATCAACCTGTTTTTGTTCTAATGGTTAGCAAGGGCTATATATATATATATATATATATATATATATATATATATATATATATATATAATATATATATATATATATATATATATATATATATATATATATATATATATATGTATATATATATATTTGCACATGTATATCCTTGTAAAGATAAAGTGAACGATTCGTAGACTTTCCAAAAGTTAAGAGACAAATATGGTTTGATCGTATTAGATTTCAATCTTCTGCATATTGAGACATGACCCTTGCAACACAGTGCATCGGTTATAGAATGAAAGACTACAGCATAGAGAGTAAAACCAGTTAGGGTTTTATTCTACTGCTTTTCAAGAAAATGCTTAAATAGTAGCAAATTACACACCCTAACAACACCTTGCCTTAAGCCTGCATAGAAATTGCATTGATTTTAATTGCAATTTATTAAACGGCACTGTTCTATAGTTAGTCGCAAATGCTGTGTTGTCGACATATTAAATAAATAATAATTACATCAGAGACACGCAAATACTTGCCAGGCGTTTAACAAAATATCAGTTTTTTCTCGAGAGTCTAGAAGAAACTTTCAGACACTGCGTTTACACGTGTTTACTAGAAACTTTTAGGCATTTTTGCAGCCCAGATTGGTGCCTTTATTGAACATGTTAACCACGCAAACTTTCGATAATAATTACAGGGCATGGGAGAAATAATTAGAGCGCGTCAGTAATACTCTTACTTCAAAGTTGTTTGAAGTAACTTTGTCTTGCATTGTGTTGGATTTGGTTTGTTGCTAAATGCTGGAATAAGTAAAGCTTCCGCACTGTAACGTGTCCAAGATGTAAGGCCACGAAATGGATAGCTTGTGACGTGCCCTGCGACATTTATCCTGATGCCTCCCTCCCCCCCCCCCCCCCTTACGTCCGAACAGACTTAGCTAAGCACGGATCATCTCTGTAATTTCCTCTTACCCATCGCTTTTATCTTGTTGTGCGATTATTTTCTTTGTCTCTCATCACCCCCCCCCCACCCCCATATAGTCCACGCTCATCCAAATTGTACTTCACAAAACATATTATGGCAAAAAACGACTTAATCAATACAACCAGAAACAACGAAGGTGAATAAAAATGAACAAATGTATATTTTTTCTCATTGATTGATTAACTGATGATGGATTGTTTGAATGAGTGGTGCTACAATTTTGAGTGAAGTAAACAGGTGTACCCGAGTAAACCGGTAACCATGGCAATACACTCATCTTTACCGGAAGCCGAAAATTTTCTATGAAATGCTATGTCATTAATTTCTTAACTAATTTCTTTGGATCGTTTTAACAGGTGTTTTTTCCAGACCAGTGACGTGTAACAAACAGGAATTAGCATTACTGCATTTGTAAATAATTCGACTTAAACCAAGTTGTGTGTAACACAATTTGCTAATATTTAAACATTCTCATGAACAGGCGGGATAAAACCTTAACAAAGGTAAACTGACCAGAGGATGGATTGTATCGGGGGGGGGGGGGGGGGGTTGTCACCATTCACCAACTATCACACTGTTTTACTTTGCATGCTATAGTCTTTAACTATTTGATTTAGTCCTTCAAGAATCTGAATACCATATGTGGATACATACCCCTCGGACACTTTGACGCCGTCCTTGGCACCGAGTACCTAATGAGTTTTAGGTAAAGACCATTTATCCTTTAGTCAAATACCTGAGCACGCATTGTGCATGCTGTATGCCGGCACACTTCGTGCATTTGCTATTTTCTTGCAACAACATTTGGCACGTCGCGAAGGAAATACCAAGTAAACAAATACTTCGAGGACGCCTGATTGTCTTGTTCTATTGATTTCTTTAAAAGCTAGCTGACATGTTTTCCTTTCCGTTTTATTTTTTACCACTTCAAACTCCATGAAAATCAAAAGTAGTCATTCATTTGTTTGCCAGACGTCAGTTCTATTTGATTTCTATATTATCGATCGTGAATAAGATTATTTACGACACACCAATTCCTCACCAGGTGAAGTGCTTTGAGGTTCAAGTTGCAGTTGACATCAATGCATGTTTTTTACCAAATTATGTTTGGGTGCCAAGGGGCATGCAGATTCCTGGTATTGAAACATTTAAAGGAACAGTTAGAATAAACCCCGGTGTAAACTGACAAGAGGCTGGATATACTTCGAAGGTTACGTGTGACCATATGCTAAATATCTCACTGTTGTCGCTGTGCTAGTTTTACTCTCTAAACTGTAGTTTTTTTTTTTTATTTTATATTGCCTGAGGGTTGTAATGATAAATCATGAGAATTCGATTATTTGATCTGAACAAAAGAGCGTGTGGATTTTAGCGGCGGTGAATTTATGCATGTTTACATGATGACTGCATTTACAAGTCACGGTCATCATTTCCCCCAACTTCTTAAAAAGCACAGATTTCCCTGTAACACAATAACATGAAGCGAACCCGTAAAAAACTATAACTTTTATGGTACTATAGCACATTTTAATTCACCAACCAGGAAGACACGAGCCGACTTGAATAAGTTACATACTATAAGTACTCCCTAATTTCTATGTAACAAGCCCATTTCCAGCCTGCTTCGTTAAATACCTAGGGTTGATGATATTATACATGTAGCTCATTTAAATTACGAACTAGGACAAAAAGGGTTGCTTGTTAGTAAGTGTAATATGACTCCCAAGTTCTATGTAATAACAACATGCGTCGACCGATTTGTAGCTTTATCTACTTAAATACGTACGCAGTAGTTTTGATGATGTCTAAATTACAAACAAGGACAAAAAACGTTGTCAGAAGTAAGATGTGATGTAACGGTCGGTACGTAGCCCATTTAAATCACGCCACACGTTGACATCAATGAGTTTTAATATAATGCCAGTATTTCTATGCATGAACAATGACTTATATAAACCAACGTGTAGCTTGTGTAACAGTAAAACACATAAATATGAAGCTCTCGTTGTATATGCCCTCTTCTCAAGGAGTTTGGCTCTCAACCTGGGCCATTGATTCATAACCTCTCCCTCTCTTAGGAGATAATAACGTTATTATTTTAAACAGCATGACTTGTCTCCTGATGACTGCCATTGTCAGTTTCGCGTATCGATCACTCATATATCGATCTCGCCGGGCTTCAACCCTCAGTATCTGTACAGTTGTTCAGATATGCATTCCACAGTCGTTAGAAATGTGCGTGAAGTTCACATGTGTTCGTATAAAGCAGGACAAAAACACCTGGAGTGATGAGGATTGATACAGTTTGAACACATGGGATAGTAGTCCGATGGTTACAGTTGTGTCCTGCTACAGATCGGTTAGGCGGATTTTCTGTTGGATTATAAGTATTCATTCTAATGTTCTACAAGTAACCATAGTTCATCCTCTAATCTGATGAGTTAAGAAAGGCGTTGTCCACACAGGCATTTGGTGAGTAAGTCATTCTGTTATCATTTTTATATTATTTGACTAGTGCTTTGCGCCGTACTCAAGAATATTTCACTTCTACGAATTATATTATTAGCATTATATTGGGAGAAAACCATGCAAAGCCCAGTGGAAACCCACAGCCATTCGCTGGTTATATCATTTACCAAATAGCAGCCCCGATAGCAAAGTTGGTAGAGTGTCCCCTTCGGGAGCGGTAGATCCAAGGTCAATCCTGGGTCGAGTCACATTTAAGATCTTAAAAGAGGAAGTTGGAAAATCCTCGCTTGGCGTTCAGCATGAAGCATAACGACCGTATCAGTATAATGGCTCGGACGGGGCAGCTTACTTGCCTTCAGTAGGTTGTCTCAGTGAAGCAGCACTAGATAAAAGAGCAGTGGAAATCCGTTCTGCATCAAGGAGGCACATTACATGCACTCTGAGGATTCCTTCGTAGTCATATGACTGAAAAATTGTTATGTACGACGTTAAACCCCAAGCACTCACTCATTCAGTCACTCATTTATCAAGTAATATACACAAATTTAAAAGCGACCCTTTTCCGTTATATAAATGTGCTATATATCTTACTTCCGTTTATTTATTTACTTATTATTTATTTATTTATATTTTTTATTTATTTACTTATTATTTATTTATTTATGTATTATTTATTTATTATTTATTTACATGCAATTGATTGGCGTTTTACTCCTTACTCCAAAATATTTCACGTACACAACGTCGGCAAGCATTGTTCGGGGAAAAAAACCAACGACCATCTGCTGGTTGCTGCAATACCAAGAGGAAGCTAGCATGAGCTGGAATTAAAACCCAACGCGTCCGAAATTTCATTTAATGTAACACTGGCTGATTAAATGCATGACTGTTAACAGCATACCCCCCCCCCCCCCACACACACACATACACACTCCCCTAAATTCAAACAAGGCGAAATGAAAATTGTAGTCAGCTTTAGTTTTAATGAATAAATACGAATCTTGTTTCGGTGGAAGCCGCAGTTGGCATGTATAATAGCATTGAAATGAATCTAAAAGATATTCAATACAAGCTGTACTTAGCTTGTATAGTTGTATTGAAGTGATGCCGAAAAATGTTTCATGAATGTCGCTGTTAGTTTGTAATTGTTGTATTGAAGAGAAGCCGAAAGATTTTTCATGAAAGTTGCTGTTACTTTGTATTTGTTGTATTAAAGAGAAGCCGAAAGATGTTCCCTGAAAGTCGCACTGAGCATATATGGCTGTATTGAAATGAAGCCGAAAGTTGTTCAATGAAAGCCGCATGGAGTAGGGGAAACCTGAAGGCCTGAAACCTGAAGGCCTGAAGAAAAACGAATCAAAATAATAGGAAGGAAAAGAAAGACACATAAAGTGGGCGGGTTAATAATGCGTTTAAAATGCCCCATTCGTTATAAAGATGCGATCATAATGGTTCCGATTGCTCTTATGCTTAGGTATGTGGGGTAAACTGTTTTAAGCTGTCAGAACTCTCCCTTTATTCTGATGTATTAGGCTATAAAACAACATCAACACGTTAACGGGAGAAAATTTGACCCCCCCCCCCCCCCCAGCCAGGGCTTACTCCACTCGACAATATTGTCCAAAGCCAGTTGAATATACTTCTTATCCACATTTAAATTAACGCCGTTGAACCATATGGCCTTGTCATCAGCAAACAAGGAACACTTAATCTGGGATTGAGAACACAGGGTAGGTCGTTTATGGCTATGTTAAATATTGTAAGCGATAACACACTACCTTGAGGAGTTCCATTCTCCATAGTGACAGGACGAGATAACTCAGAACCAATTCTGACTTGGATAGAACGGTTTGATAGAAAACTTTTTACCCATCCTAGCATTCTACCGCCAATCCCAATAGTCTCCATTTTCATTAGAAGCCCACTTCCCCACACCATATCATAGGCTTTTTCTAGGTCTAAAAACACTGCTAAAAGATACCCCCTGTTCACAAGGGACAACACATGATCAGTCGCACTTCTATTACATCCAAACCGCTTTGATCGGGTAAGTAGATATTGTTCTTATTTAAAAACCACAGTGCCCTTGAATTAATCATTTTTTTCCATAACGTTACATATTGTGGATGTTAAGGCAATAGGCCCATAGGAAGTAAGAAGAGAAGGGTCTTTCCCAGGCTTAGCCACGGGTATAACTACAGCTCTTTTCCAAGACGCCGGGAGCTGCATCTTAGACCAGATAGTGTTGTACAGTAGTTACACGATTTGTAAAATCAACGAATAGGATATACCTTCCTCACCAGGCGAGGAATCTTCAGTAGAGTCCAGAGCTTGCTTAAGCTCGTCAGTTGAAAAGTCTTCACTGACAGGCATGTCATCAAAACAAATAGAATCAAACGGATATCTTTCCTCCATCTGTTGTTTGTGAGAGAAAAAATCTCTCACAATAAAATCCGCGCTAAAGCTTTCTGCTAAAAGCTGACAATTTGCTGCAGTGGTAACATTGCTAACACCCTCACTATCCATGCTGGGGACACAGTTTGACCTCCGCTTACCACAGACAGACTGCACTTGATCCCACAGAGTCTTCACCAAAATGTTGCAATTAATATTCGAAAAATATTAGCGCCGGTGTTGCTTTTGGGCACACTTAATAACTCGCTGAGCATGAGCTTTTTTTTATAGTTTAGTATATCACCAAAGAGTCGAGTGTGCGTGGCTCGATTTTTAGCTTTTTTCCGCCCTCTGATAGCTTTGGTGTAACTATCATTACACCACAAGTCAGTCACCTTGCCAAATATATTACTACTTGTTTTTGTTGTTGCTTTACTAGATGTCTTATTAAAGGCCCCCAATACCTAATACCCTAATTTCAGAAGAAAAAAAATCAACATTGTCATCAAATAGTTCTTCTGTGAACAATTCTTCGCATCTGATCCTGAACCAACACCAGTCAACTTTCTTTACCTTCCACAGGGGCGGCAATCCTAGTTGATTACATCGTGAAGAAAATCCAAAAGAAAATCTTACTGGAAAATGATCGCTTCCAGTCGGTGGGTCGCAGTCAACCGACCAAGAAAAGGCAGGGCTTAAACTATTAGAACACATTTATCAGATAAATTACCCGAGCGGATATCTAGGCGGGCTCCAGATCCATTGTTTAATAACACTAAATTAAAGTCATTCACATTGTTCTGCACTAGTCTACCATTCCTATCAGTTGTATCACTACCCCATATAACACCATGTGCGTTAAAATGTTCACAGAGGATAAAAGTAACAGAGTGTGGTTCCAAAGGCAATTTAAAATCATTGTATTCAAGTTTGTTACAGGGGTTATACAAATTAATTACATTGACCATCTGTCCATTAGTCCTACATATCTGTACACACTGGCACTCGACAGACTTAAACTCAGCCTGATGAATCTCACTATAAGATATGCCATGCTTGATAAAAGCAGCTAACCCACCTCTCTCACCTTCAGCTTTGTCCTTCCTTATTAGTGAATAGCCTGGATAAGTAAAATCACACTTAAGTTTCAAAAAGGTTTCCTGTAAACATTTCTGGTTGAGGATCTAAACTAGAAATGTAGAACTTCAGTTCTTGACCATGAGTATACAATGACAGAATATTTTGCTGTAAAACATGAAAAGCCTAGCAGAGGTAACAATACATATATTCAAATACCTTAAGTAATCCATGATTTACGCGTCAAACGTCTTAGCTGTAGAAGGGCAGATAACTCTTCAGAATGCATAACATCATTGCCAAGACATTGTTCGAACCGCTTCACAATGAAATTTACTACATCTGCCTGTTTAGACGCAGATATCTTAACACAGTGAAACAATATATCTGTAAACAGAGCAACAACCCTAGCCATCGTATGCGGTGGGCATTCATCTGTCTGTACCGATGTGTCCATCTGGCCTGTCTGTACTCCTACTGAGATCATGACTGGTTTTACAACAGAAACACTGGCAGGTTTGTTGACATAGGTACTTGCAATTGCTCTGACAGAAGATCTGGGCTGTGGCATTGGCTCTGACGTTAGAAATACTAACTCATCAAATGCAGGATCCTGGGAGAAATTCATTGAACTAGGATGGGAGCTATCAGAAAAGAGACCTTCTCTGTAACCCTAATGTACTGAGCTTTGTTAGCCTCTTCAACCAATGGACAGCCAACATAGGCAGCATTGTGACTACCCCCACAGTTAACACAGCGGGGAGACTTTATTGGGACAAGAGCGATAATCATGGTTCCCACCACACAGAGGACACCTAGCCCTGCCTCTACAATCAGATGCTATGTAGTTTAACCTTTGGCACCTGTAGCACCGCAGGTGAGAATGAATTGCTTAACTTGAAACACCTGAAAACCTAAAACCACCTCGTCTGGAATAGCTTCTGTATCAAAGTATAGGAGCATGGACGATGAGGGGACTTTCTCCCTACCTTTTGTCAATCTCTCAACTTTTGAGCACTGAATTCTCTTTAAAACTCCAAGAATTTCAACCTCTTTGATTTCCTCTTCAACACCTGATATTGCTCCATTAGAGAAAGACTTATTTTCTACCCTGCACTAGACATTTCTTCCCATAATGGACGTTACAGGCAGTAATTTCTTAACCTGAGTGTTGCTTTGAAGTGCAGTGCCAAACTTAATAGGGCTAAACCTAGAAGCCTAGAAGTACTTAATTAAGTGCAATAGACAGGGGACGTTATTCACAAAACGGTTATTCAGAAAGTTGTGTCCTGGGACGACTCAGGGCAGGAAGAAACGATAGGAGCCCTTGACACCACATTGCAAAGTTACAGTGCAAATACAGAATCTGATCCTCCAAGCCAACAATGTTTCTATAATACAAGTTTAAACGATTGTTTTTCTCAAAACGACGAAAAAGATCGAAAAGATAACACCAGCAACATTTAACTAACAGAGTAAATAACTGGGCCACCAAAATTTCCACCATGAGGAAACATCCAGGAATTATACAACGACAACGGTTGCGTGGATGCCAACAGGTCATAGTGCACAACAACAACACCCCCACCACAGCAGCGGCAGTCAAACGCAAAATAAACACAAAAATCCCCCAAACTACTCAGCCAAAAGATAACTTACAACATATATACATTGATCAACACCAAAAACAAGACTTAATACAAAGCATAAATAACCAAAGACATATCATTTTAACAGAACACATAAAACACCCGCATTAACTGGGACATCTCACAAGAAAGTTTATGTCAGCTTGCCGTTATTAATTTATTTGACTGGTGTTTTACACCGTACTCAAGAATATTTCAGTTATACTGGGGAAACCCATGATAAATTGAAGATAGGATGTCAGATAGGGTGTCAGATAGGGTGTCAGATAGGGTGTCAGACACACACTGAGTGATTTACAGGGCTGCATTTTGCAGTTATAAAAGCGTAAAATGAACCTACATATAGGCTACATAAGCTGACGTTTATACATTTATATCGTCAAACATTGTCTAAAATATTTAAGCTTTAACTTCTAGATGACTAGAAATAAATGCGGTCTTAAACTTGTGATTCAAAGCAGAACATTGATTACACGTCCTGTGGATTTGTATTACCGGTGTCATATTTTGGGAACGTAACGCTAAATATAAGAAAAAATTATTTAGTGGAAGCCAAACTTTTTAAAGTAATTTAACAACGTTTTAGGTTTATTTATTACATGCAAATCAATTATCATAGATTTTTATTTTAATTTGTTGGTAGATAAAATGCAGATTGATGTGTTTTTGTAACAACAGTTCAAGCAAAGGGATGGCAAAATGGCTGTCTCTGAATAGCCAGAGCTAAAAACAATATCGTTTTTCAGGCTAATAATGCAGAAATTGGATGCCACAAATGCATATGCTCGATTACATAATATCGGTGAATAACAATACATATTTTGTCAGACTATTACTCTCCTGTGGCAAAAATTGTCACTCACCGCAAGTAATCAAAGATCCTTCTTTAATCAGCCCTAGCGTATGGAAGAAAAGAATATTTATTTATTTATTCATTTGATTGGTGTTTTATGCCGTACTCAAGAATATTTCACTTATACGACGGAGGCCAGCATTATGGTGGGTGGAAACCGGGCGGAGCCCGGGGGAAACCCACGACCATCCACAGGTTGCTGGCCGGAGAGAAAGCCAGCATGAACTGGACTTGAACTCACAGTGACCGCATTGGTGAGAAACTCCTGGGTCATTACGCTGCGCTAGCGCGCTAACCGACTGAGCCACGGAGGCCCCTGAAGAAAAGAATAAGCGACTATGTTACGAAAGCATACATCTAAATATTGAACTGCACCAAAAGTCCTTTAGTTATTTGCTTTTCTGTGGCGGAATTCCTGTGCCTTATATGCTGTGTGAATTGTCTTCCAATTGTCTTTTACGTTCCCTTAAAAGTCTGTTTTTTATGGAGTTTGAATTTAGCCTTTTAGATGCGGCTAAACAGCTGTGTAAATTGATCGCTCTGTCTGTCTGTCGTTCATAACTTTGATGCTTTATTTGGGCCATTTGTTTATTAAGGACTTGGCTTTAAGACAACATGACCCTTGGAACACAACTATTGCCAGTTAGCTCTTGTTATAGCTGAAACAAGCAGCTCCATAATTCAATGTGTCGATCAAATTATTAACATCCCATCGCCTAAAGACCACAAAAGCGTAAAAATGATGCCAAAATCAGAGGAAAGAGCCTAAAAAGTTATTTTCCAATATTTTTTTAATATGTTTTGAGTTTTTTTGCTCAGGAGAAATGGTATTTGAAAATATTTAACATTCAAACGGCATGATTATGTTAATATACTGTTGTCAGTTTTCAAGGTTTTAGCTTGAGTAGTCTGTACACAGGGTTAAAATGAAACATGGCCTCAAAAACGCACTTTCCGGTGACCCACATTGCATCACCTGTCAGGTGGCATGAGTAGAGCGTGCGCTGCACCTGTGTGACACGCGTCAATCAAGTGTCGTCTGGAAAAATTGTCTGGCTCTAGTGTCAGAGAAACCCTTTTGCCAGATAGGCACAAGTATTACTGAATCAAGAATGTTTCTCTGCAGCGGACAAGGACTTGATCACCTTTTCAAGTAAAACAAGGTAGAACATCATTTTGAAATGTCCGGAACATGCGTTTTTGACTCTATTTTGATTTTGGTCCCATGAAAAGAAATCTTAAAGGATGAAATTGAAATTTGGTGTGTATACTCAGAACATAATGGTTTTTGAGTGTGTAAGTTTTTAAAAGCTGACGTAAGAGGGTTTTGGAGATATTGTGATGCATGTCTAAAAAATTTATTTGAATTCAAGTTTGTTATTTAATCTGAATTATGATATAATTTATGAACATATTAAAGAACACATTTGTTAGCTGAAAAGACCAAATTGTATTAATCATATGCTACGTCCTCATTTTTAACATTATTACGCAGACAACATATACCAAGAGGGTCTGTCCCCACCCGTCTTCCGAAATAACTAAAGTTATGTTACTTCATGTCTTGACCGGCCCCGATGGCTTGGTAGACTGTCCTCTTCGGGAGCGGTAGATCCAGGGTTAATCCTGGGTCGGGTAACACCCAGGACCTTAAATAAGGAATTTATGTCTTCCTCGATAGTGCAATGACTGGTTGACTCGTATCAGTATAATGGCTGGGGTAGGCGGCTTACTCGTAGCACTAGTTAAAAGAGCGGCGGAAAGCTGGCCTGCAGTGAGCAGGCACATTACACGTACATGCACTCCAGCGACTCCTTCGTCGTCACATTACTGAAAAATTGTTAAGTACAACGTTAAACCATAAGTACTCACTCACTTCATGCCTTTTCTAGTCACAATAAAAAGTATAGATACGCGAAATTAACCATTCTTCGTTGGATAGTCCAATCGCCTTCTACAGAACCGACGCCTTTAGTTCATTGTTTCTGTGGTCCGTAAATTGATCAACTGGTAAGATTGGTAATCTAAACTCTAAAAATGCCCGGAGCCCTATGTCCTGTGTTTACAGATGTCTCTTACAATGTAATTAATCATATCGGGGCGTACTTGAGATCCCAGGGGTCCATCTTCCAAAGAAGTTACAGCATGCACCTAGCTGGGGTAATTTCCATGGAAACATGTAGTGCGGAGATACATCATCATGGTAAATGACCCTTTCAGTGGCCTTATGGTTAAAGGATCCGCCTCGAAGTTGGGTGAACCCGAGGTCAAACAAGGCCAAATTCTTTAAACATGGTACTTACTTGGCGCTCAGCATTGAGAGGTTAGAGCAAGGAAACTATACTGGTTGGCCCGGTGTCAGTATAATGTGGCTGGGTGGGGTGTGATGTCTGGTGTTTTCGACATGGTGCGGCATGGACTCGCTATACCACAAGAAGACACAATGTATGTACACACACCTAATGACTCCTCGTCGTCATATGATTGAAAAATAGTTAGGTACGACGTTAGACGTTAAACGATAGTTATGTCGTCACCCTATTGTCAATCCGCAGTTTCTTTTTAGGGAAACTACAGAGAGTGTTCATTCTTATTCAGGACAGAGAATGTTGTGTACAGAGACACAAAAATCAGCAATACATGATGAAATAATAACCAGTGCTATGTGGCCTGGGTGTTAAAAAGCTGTCTCTCACTGCGCCACCCCAACCTTGCATAGGACATCCTTGCAAACCACTGCCTTTGCCATACAAATGACATAGCATGTTCTTCCGCAATGCTGTTCTGTTCAATCAGCGTACGCTATCACCGCCCGTCGATTCCTTTTTAGGACAGCACTGTTACTGGTACTTTCCCCATTACTGAAGAGAGGGTTTTGGTGAACTATGCAGTAAAAAGGTGCAATCGCTCCCATCTTACTACCATGTTGTACGGATATGCAAGGGCACTGGGGGTGCATATCCAAACCCGGACCTGGATAGGCAATTTGTAATTTGGTTTATTCCGAGTGAGCACTAAGGTGTCCTTTACGCATAAAACATCGCCAGTGTATAAGTGAAAAATTCTTGAGTATGGTGTTAAGCCAAGTCAAATACAATATAGATGTATTTGGAATGACATATAAGCTACTACGATAACATTTCAACGAGCAACGCACCGAGAATTACGCCCGGGGAAATGCGTGCATTGATTTTAAGTCTGCGGACTCTGTTATTGGCCTGCAGTGACGCTGCATGGAGAAAGGTCGATGATAATAAAACCATGAAAAATGAAAGTAATTAATTTCATTGGTTATTGAAGATGGAAGACTCCGTCGTCTTTACGTCAATGAGAACGACAATTATCACGGTAGAGCGTGGTCGATTGACAGCAAGAGAACACTGTGATAATTTACGCAATTAGCTGTCGATAGAGGCTCCTCGGAATTATTGCCAGTTAAAACGTTCCACGAGTTATACTCCTTTGTATGTTTTACTTGCATCGAATAACAACGAAGGGTCTGTGCGCTTCCCGCGTGGATTCTCAGAGCTTCGATGTATTATGTGTGTACATTAAAGTAGCAGATACCGGTTAATTTTCATCAAGAGAAAATCGGTTGTCAGTGCAATGTTGAATGTTTGTTAATCGCATGCTCCACAGGCGGCTGTGCGTGTAGTGCAGTGTGGATGTCGCTATGGCACTCTCTGACGTTCACTTGTTCTTTATGAAACTGCTCGATGTTCGGTATAGATCAAAGGCCTCTGTTTTAATTGAGAAACAGTGTCCTACCATTTCACAGAGCAAACCATCATTGATTTCTATGTTCCATCTGGTGCCCGGGGCATTTCCTGTGTCATTTCTTCAACTGTGGCAGTATAAAATGCTAGCAAATCAACTGAATCAAACACTATTTATAGATAAGGTCTTTTAGAGAAACGGAGATTAGACACTCACTCTGCAAGATAGCCTCAGTGCCTGGTGTTCTAACCGTCACCAGCGAGGATGAGGAACTTTCTGGCACGCAAGGATGAAAACAGTTAGCTCGACCTGAACGGATGTATGAAAAGGTACTAAAAAACGAAGAGTATGGAACCGTTTCAGTAGCCTGATGATTAGAGCGTCTGCCTCGAGCTTGGGAGACCCAAGATCGGGTCATAGGAAAGATTTGCTACTTCTTCCTGCCTTGCATGGCGTACAGCACTGAGGTTAGAGCATTGAAACTATCCTGGTTGGCCTGGTGTCAGTATATTGTGACTGGGTGGAGTGTCGTGTCTGGTGTCTTCGGTATGATACTTCAGTGGAGGCATCAATTTAGCGGCATGGACTCACCCTGACGCAATATATGTATACACACCTAATGCCCCAAATGCATAGTTTATACTTTCGAATAGCCTCCCTGTTTTACGCACGTTTCACGTCAATGGTCGGAACTATTCGGAAATGACGTCATCGATGAACATACTGGGAAGGCGGTACCAGGTTAGCGGCCTGAATTTGTGCTGACCCCCCCCCCTCCTCCAATCCCCATCAAGGTTGGTCTCATTATACACCTTTTCATAAACACATTATCCGTTCAGTTATTTAAAAATTTAAAAAGGACTCTTGACGAATACAGTGTAATAAATTAATTTGGCGAGATCAGTTATGACAATAAATATAAAGTATATAAAGATATAAAGTTTTATACCTTCATCAGCGCTTTAGTTTCACAATTACTAAATCAGTCTGTGTAAAACATGAAGTACAATACAAA
Source organism: Liolophura sinensis (assembly GCF_032854445.1). Lineage (NCBI taxonomy): Eukaryota > Metazoa > Mollusca > Polyplacophora > Chitonida > Chitonidae > Liolophura > Liolophura sinensis. The sequence continues at coordinate 4,073,547 of NC_088299.1, forward strand.
CATGTGACGACCGTAGTTGACGTAAACGATTTGGGTAAAAAGCAAACATAAGTAACAGAAATAAGTTAATTTAGGTGTGGCGGACCATGTTTTATATGGGTATCAAATTAACATTTAATCGAAAATTACCCATATCGAAGATTTCACGAAAATTCCATTCGTTTTACTCGGTTCTGCCAAAAAATAATTCATTGATAACGATCAATAATTTTCGATATCTCAATGTCTATGAATAGTGTTTATTGTTGGTTTTGAGTGAAAATGACTGCTCCCTCTACGATGTTAAATAAGATAGGCAGAAAAACATATTCGTATTTACAATAGCCGGCGTAGCATCGTCAGCCAATGAAGAAAAAAAAAATGGCAGAAGAATCAGAGCCGTCTGAGCTAGGTCGGTGATTTGATGCAGCAGGCTGCGCTCCTGCTTAGGACGGGCCTACCGCAGCACGAGTGATACAGGTACTGGCAAATTGGCAAATTTCATCGGCGTACTCCATTCTGCTAAACTTTTTAAAAATAGAAGGCTAAAAAGGCGGAATAATCGATATCGATTAATAGTGCTATCTATCGATATCGGTAATTCATTTATTGATATCGATAAATCATTTAATCGACCATCAACCATCCAATTATGTAACATTCTATGAGAGTAAACCAGTGGTGATTGGTCGGAGATGGGCGTCATGTGGGACCAGTCCTCGTACTAATCAACATTATAGGTTTGTTCTCTCACGAAAAAAAAACACCCACCCACACCACGCCACCCACACCACGTCAATAATTACTTTCGGATAATTATAAAGAGAATAGTAAAAAAAGCTACTAGTAATGTTAGTTACAGTTTATTAGACGTCGCTGATCTACAGTTACTCAGAATGCTGTGTTGCCATCACACACATGTACGCACCGTGGCTTATCGTCAAAGTTCAACGTTTCGGGATCACAATGTAGATATGATTAGGGGTCCTCTGTGACATGGCAGTTAGCAGGTAGCACGGCGCAGTGACCCGTGAGCCTCTTACCAATGCGATCGCTGTGAGTTTCCTCTCCGGTTATACGTGGGAATATTGCTGGGTTTTCTCCTTTTATAATGCTGACCTCCATCGTACAAGTGAAATATTCTTGGGTACGGCGTAAACACGAATCAAGTAAATCAAACACATGTGGTCAGCTAAATGTGTGTAAACGCATTCTTCTGAATTTCATACGGAATTTCGCACAATCTGTCGTGGAAAGCAGGTATCCGAGAAAGATGCGTTTATAACTGTAACTACCTGTCCCCTTGCTTACATTCTTTCTTCCATCTACGTAGAAGCCACTGATCGCGAAATAATACATACGTAAGCTTATGTGAATGCCAGAAGTGAGTAATAGAAATGATAGAACAAAAACTGGAGAAGAACTTAGAAAAAAAACGATAGAAAGTGGAGGACGCTATAGAAGTACTTCAGTACACTGTCATATTAGCCTCAACCTGCCATACAACAAACTGATCAGTAAAGGAGGTCTTGTCCTTTTCCATCAGGTGGTGGAGTTTGGTAGTAGCTATATGCACATGTCAGTATGACCTTACATGTCATTGTCTTTTTACATTGATGTGTGGGAATTACTTGTATCTCGAGTATAGTATTACTGGGTTACTCCGGCAGGCTACGTAAAAGCATTCAACAAAAGAGTGCCTTTTCTCCTGTGAAGCTAAACGGTGAAAGCTTTTAAGAGATCTACTGTAGACAAAGAGTGATCTGCATCAATAGGGCATTGTTTGAGATCTTTGTGTTAAAAGTGGAAGATGTTTCTAACAGTTCACCAATGAAAAAGTTATCAGCAACAATGGTAAATGATGATAAACCCTATCTGGTCATTTCGAGTTCAGTACACTGTTATTAAAGTAGCAGGTACAAATTGTCCGTAGCGTCATTCGATATTGTGTCCTATACTTACTTGATATATAATAGACGTGATCGAACAACATCTTCCGCTTACAGAAGTCGGTTGCAATCTATATGAAAAACAGCATTAAGTCTACACTTACGTTGCAGTCCTTGTGAACTATCTGAATCTTGCACTGATGTGTGACAGAAAAGAACAGAAGGGTGCGTCGCTTGAAGCGACTTGCTATGTTTTTATTTTTTCAAATAGGTAAGCACAGGAAATTTCAGTGCTTTCATTTAATTCTTAAGCCTCATGTACTCCTCGAAGAAAAAATCATGGGTATTCATCTCTGACCAAAAAATCATTTGAGTGTTTATCTCTGAACAAAACACCATATAAGTGTTAATCTCTGTACAAAAAAAACCATATGAGTGTTCATCTCTGAACAAAAACATAGATGGGTTTTCATCTCTGAGCAAAAACTCATATAGACATTCATCTCTGAACAAAAACCCATGTGAGTATTCATCTCGGAACAAAAAACCCATGTGAGTATTCATCTCGGAACAAAAACCCATGTGAGTATTCATCTCGGAACAAAAACCCATGTGAGTATTCATCTCGGAACAAAAACCCATGTGAGTATTCATCTCGGAACAAAAACCCATGTGAGTATTCATCTCTGAACAAAAACCCATGTGAGTATTCATCTCTGAACAAAAATCCATGTGAGTATTCATCTCGGAACAAATACTCATATGAGTATTCAACTTTGCACAAAATCTCATATGAGAATTCACCTTCCAACCAAAACTCATCTTTGAACAACAATTCTTATGAGTAACCAGCGTAGAATAACAAAAACTCATCAGTGGTCGTCTACGAGAAAAAACAAGTTATTATCCTGGGAAAAAACCTTACATGAGTAGTCATCTTGGGGAAAAAACCTTACATGAGTATTCATCTTGGAAAAGAAAATCTTAAATGAGTAGGCATCTTCGAACACCGGATATTATATTATACTTACATTAGAAGTAATTTTTGAAAGAAAAAACTTGAGATAAGTCATATGAGCAGGCATTAACCCACGAGACAGGCAGATGATCCATAAGTTTACATCTACAGTATCTACAGGAATACCATATCATAATCTTATCTGCATGTGTGCGACATATCAAGAAGGTATAAATTATGTAATTCCCACATGGTTATATAACACTAAGTGCTTGTTTATGTCCGGGTTTCCGGTGAAATGCATATTAAACTGAATTATTCTTCGCCGCGGGCAGAGTAGCATTTTATCACACATCAGATTTCTCGTGGCGGCGAAATACCAGAAGATCTTGCTATTTGATGTAATGAGATGTTCTCAGCGTCTTCGCGGTCACTGAATTCAGAACGCTCACATCAATATTTCTTTTATGAAATATTAACATAACTTTAATGCTGATCCTTAGATATAATATCTGATTGACACAAGGGCGATTAACGTCTGACGTCACTCGTATTCAATTCTCAAGCCTGTAAGCATACAGATGGCCTTCAATAGAACAGTGCTGTATGATTACTTGCTAACCTGTCTTACAATTGACTGAATGTGAACCGAGTGATTTACGAGAAAATGCGATTTTTACAAAATACCGTTGTTGTGCGAAGATTCCAGGCTGTTAATGATGGACAAGCAAAGACAATGAAGTCTTTATTGCTCTACTCTCCAAAAACGACTGTGTATAGGAGTAGTATAAAATACTGTGGCAAAAATGCACATCCACATAATTTGTGTATCAGCAATACATAAGTTGTGTAATTTCTAATGTTAAATATACACAAATTATGTGCCACTGATACACAAATCATTGTGGATGTGCATATTCGTTTCTATAGAGTACTATCAAAACTTCAGTACTGGGAACCTTGCAGCAAAACCAGTCATATAGAGTATTCATCCCTTTCACTTTTTTCTGTTTTGTTTTCTACTTTTTTCTTTGTTTCCTGACCCCCACAGGGTTAGTGAGTATTGCCATGGCTTTGTCCGTCTGTCTGTCTGTCTGTATTTACTATCTTCGTCACCACGATATGTCCGAACCTATTCAAAACAAATTCATATGCTTCTGGTAGCTAAGATTATCGTTGGAATTAATCGTGACCGATACATGTGTCATTTGGACCTTTCAGAACTGTCCTTCATAATTTGCATATTAATCTGCTTATTTGCACGACTGTTTAGCATTTTTGTCACTGTTGTATTTATTTATTTATTTGATTGGTGTTTTACGTCGTACTCAAGAATATTTCACTTATACAACGGCGGCCAGTATTATGGTGGGTAGAAACCGGGCAGAGCCCGGGGAAACCCACGACCATCCGCGGGTTGCTGGCAGACCTTCCCACGTACGGTCGGGTCACTGTTGTATATCTTTAAACCTAATCAACAGAATCCATGCAGGTTTGCAGAATGATTTATGTGACACGTACTTGTGAAATGATGAAAGAATATTAATATAATCATAGATTTGCAACATAGAAAGTGAAACCAAAGCAGCTCCCATGGAGGCAGTGTTATCAAGGATTTTAGTTATCTTTCATCCTTTGTGAAAAATCAATAATGGGGACTCAACACCCAAGTATCATTCACCTGGTTTATAATTGATAGTTGCAGACCTGAACTTTTAATACATATACTTCATATGTTATTCATATATCCGAGATTGTAAGTTGATAATCTGACAAAACTAATACGAGATCATTGAAGGCATGACAGGTATTAAACGCAATTTCATTTCATAGTATAAAAGTTACCATCGCGACAGTGTTCGTCAACATACTGAAGTGATAAAAGCAATACAAGGATGACAAACATTGTTTACTAATATATCAATGTATCAATGTGTGCTTGCCTTCTATGCAGTTGGTTAGCGCACTAGCGCAGCGTAAAGACCCAGGAGCCTTCACCAATGTGGTCGCTGTGAGTTCAAGTCCAGCTGATGCTGGCTTTATCTCCGGCTGTAAGTGGGAAGGTCTTCCAGCAACATGCGGATGGTCGTGAATTTATGGAAATATATAAGCTCGTTTTTTATTTTTTAATCTCGCGAGCTCATTTGAGTTTTTAAAGGAATGGTTAAGCACAAACGTCAACCCGACATTTATATATCACACTGGTATGGATAGTAGTTTTTAATGTTCTTATCGGTATGTCCATTTTAAAAACCTGTATTTCTCATCGGGATGTTGTGATACGTCGCCTACCTGAAAATGGTCGATTTGGAGTTATTGACAAGAAGCTTTCTTTATACCTGGACTTTGTACGTTAATGACAGTTGGCCTACATAGACACAATGTGAGAACAAAAGTATCTTTTAAAGGTCTGTGCGAAGGTAGCTTAACCTCACAATACACCATTAGCAACATCTTAACAGCAATCAATTACTGCCAATGTCGTGGTAATTAATATCAAATAATTCTTCAAGTTTATATACGATAGCACAGTTGGTACAGCGTCCGCTTCGGGAGCGGTAGATCCAGGGTCAATCCTGGGTCGAGTCACACCTAAGCCTTCAAAAGAGGAAGTTGTAACTTCCTCGTTCAGCATGAAGGGGATAGTGCAATGGTTGGTTGACCCGTATCAGTATAATGGCTCGGGCGGGACGGCTTACTTGCCTTCGGTAAGTCGTCTCAGTGAAGCAGTACTATATAAAAGAGCGGTGGAAATCCGCCCTGCAACAAGGAGGCACATCACATGCACTCTGAGGATTCCTTTGTCGTCATATGATTGAAAAAATGTTAAGGGCGACGTTAAACCCCAAGCACTCACTCACTCACTCAAGTTTATATATCTTGGTTACTGGTGAATACTCTTACACGAAGACTAATTTTACTGCCCCGTCCACGGAAAATGTACGAGGTATTGCCTCATCAGGAGTATACCCAATTCCGAATGTTATGTTGTTCGAGTTTTATTGTTCGATTATTAGAGGCTATGTACAGTTAATAGTGCATTGTCACATGTACTGTGAGGGTATAATAGTGCAAAGTCGACTCCTTTTTATATGCCCTTCTCGAATTCACTACCTGTGTCATTCCAGCGTGTTGGATGCAACACCTTTTCAACTTGGCCAGCGAAGGCGATAGACAATACGTCTATATTTGCCTGCTTTATGTTTATTCATTATTTATTTATGTATTTCATTGGTATTTTACGGCGTAAGACATATTTAACATATATTAAACTCAATGGCTTTGTGCTTTGATTGTGTGGCTTAGTGAGGACCTATAATCCTTAAAATATCCCAAAGAAAAGGAAAGATCCCATATACCGTGCAAAACATAAACACACATACTCCTTACAACGCATGCGTCGCATAAAGACATTGCAACGCATGCGTCGCTCTCTACCTTTCGCTAATTTACACCACTGCCACCAATAGTAAATTTTGTACAGAAATCTTGAACAACGCCGAAGTCACTGGGTTCACAGTGATGAAGCAGGATGTTGTCAGAAAACACAAACAATTCGTCTCAACCTTAATTTCTAATAATACTTTATACACATGTATTCTCTTTATCTAGAGAATGTGCAGCATGATTCTAACCCAAAACCTAAAACAATTTTATTGATGAATACTGATTAAATAGTTTCGCGGGAGGACACAAGGTTATTCGTAAGCAAGCCTACGTGCGTCTCACATGCTCCAAAGATCAAGCTTGTCTGTTGGTGGCAGTGATGTAAAGCGTATGGTAGACAGTGACGCGTGCGCTGTACGGAATATGAAAAACACATCCAGAGAGATAACGAACATAGGACAGCTCTCGCGTACCACGAGAATAGCTTGGCCTTTATTTGTAGCTCTATCTTTATCCAATCAGAAATAAAGAATAATTCGCCCCACCATGAACACAAGAACAAAAACACATTCATTGTTTTGACAAGTTTGTATCCTACTCCACCGGTTATGCTGACATTGGCATGGTTACTCAGTGAAAGGATACGCAAATATATGGTGTCCGTAATCCCCATATCAGTCGAGCCCAATATGGGGATTATGGGATGTATACGTGAATTGTTCCAGCGCTGTGACCATTGTTTTCACAATCCAACAAAGGGAGATAGTCTGCAGGATTCGAGAATATATCTGTGCCCCACGCAACAGTTCTTGTCCAATGAAAGTGGCGTATTTTGTCTGATGCGGAATAAAAATATATACAGGATGGCGACAAAATATTATTTTGACGTATGTAGTTGTCGCTGTTTGGTATAACTCGCTTAATTTCGCTGAATTGGCTGAAACAAGTTGTATTTATTGGCTTTGTAGAAATGTGAGCGTCATTATTCAAGTTACTGACTCCTCGCCAGACCGTCCTAGCCTACCGAGCATTGTAAGCTCTGTTGAAATACCCCGCATATTCTGATACAGGTCGACAATGAACGCTCCGTACGAGAAAAAGGCCTTCGCAAAAGACTACAAATTTTCAGTGGTCGAAGTTGTGGGAGGGAGGGGGTGTCTTTATTAATATTCATCATAGAACACGATTGAATTTGAGAAAATTAGCTGGTAAGTTGACGCCATTGTTTGACAGATTCAGGATAAAAGAGCTGCGCACATATCAGAGACAGTGTCTTCAAGCCATTCTACAGAGAAAAGATGTTTTTATGCTGAAATATATATTTCCACACATGACAAATCAAATATCTAGCTTTAGCAAGATGGGAATGTTAGATAAACAATAAACACTGACACCATATATGTGATCTTGAGATGAAATCTGTTCTGCAACATTTGGATTACCACATAAGAAAAGAAATCACATCTGTATGTACATGTAGATGTATTAATGCATTGGTTTCACATTCAGGGTGCCTTTTCACTTTTCTGTTGCGTTATGTTCAGAACAAATGTGTATACGTTAATCATGCCATATTCCATGGTTCAACATTTAAAGAAAACCTAGATCAACTTCTTACTGATTTAAGATATATACATGGCATATTTTCCGGTGCCATTCTGTCATCTACTGTGTGTAGTATGTGTAAATACATCAACAAACATGCGGGGAGATTGACTGCCGATCGACGGCCATTCGAGCCACTCCTCGCTGCTTGTTTCCCATTGCACTTTGATGTCCTTTCAAATATCCTTCTTCTCTCTTCTGCAGGTTCCTCTTTCCACTCAGCTTTTGCTAATTTATTCACTCGTACAGAACATAGCCTGCAGATATACCTTCTTCTTCACCACAACAATGTCAGGGGAAGACGAAATGGAAAGCCTCCAGGAGCTCCTTTATAGATTTTGCTTTCCGTAGTCAGATTACGCCTCTGGGCTACCAAAACACGATTGCTCACTGTTGATGCTAGTTGCGTTAAACAAATTTTATAGTATACCTTGAAACCGACAGAATATTTCCATTTCTTTGGCGTGGACATCGAATCGCATCATTGTCGTAAACTATAGATCTCTGCACGTGCCAATTGTCATTTACTATTTACGATTCCCGTCAAGAGATGGTACGGTCGTTTCCATTGGTCGCCCAGGAATATCTGAAATAGCTATGTTTACGTCACCGTATGACAGATGAGTAAACTTTTCAGCAGAAGCTGAGCAGACTTACGGCTCATATATAAGACGTCAGAATAGCTGATGGCAGTGTAAAAATGTGTACAATACGACGCCATTTATGGATGTTTGGTGTATTTTGTTTCAAAGAGAAACACTGCATGGATATCAACTCTTGATGTATGCTTATGTCGTAAAATAGCAGATAGGAACAAAAGCCTTTTGAGCTGGGTATTGAAGGGGTTAGGCAATATAGAAAACATTCTGGTCGACCAAAACAAGCAAAGGTGTCTCGTCAGAATAGGCTGTCGAAGGCAGATTGATCCAGGTGATTCAATTTAAATCAGCAGGATGTAGGTCAACACCTTCTTTCGTTCACTTTCGTACCTTTTTTGGCCCTTAAATGAGAACGTGCATCAGTCAGGTTGCACTCGTTAACTTCATACACTCGTACACGCTTGCTGTACTATAATGATCGTGAAAACACGTCATCCTAAAAGGAGCAGATTGCTAAAGAAACTAAAGCTTTCTTCTTTGTGTTTTCAGATCTGGTATGACGTTTCCTGGGTGACATATGTGCTCTTCTTCAGTACCATGCACTTCATCGCGATTTTGCCACTGTCGAAATGGTGGAATCGTCGGCATACGAAGATAGACCGCTTTGTCGAAGTGCGTCGTTAATGGTGCTAAATCATGAGTGTGTTTGGCGGTGAACCATGAATAACCGCTACCACATCTTACCTTGTTTTCGCAAGAGTCGGGTAAGTCCGGTGCAAACAACGGAGAGTCGTCCATGGAAAGAAGAGGGCCCCTCAGAAAAGACAAACGGCTCCCCGGATAAAACTATTAGCGCGTTGACAAAAGTTACTCAGGGTCCGCCAACAGATAAACAGGCTCGTAAGAAGAGTGATTTTGTTCCAACGTTTTGTCTGAAACTTCGCAACGCAAACCTCGCCACGAAAGAAGGTAAACGGATCCAGTTCCTGAAAGTGTTCTTCCTATGTGTGACATCGACTGTTGCGTTAGCGGCGGTCCTAATCTTAGATATGAGAGTTTCCGTCTTGCAAACGGACGAACTCCAGATATCCGAAGATGCTTTGAACAAAACCGGAGAATCTCTACAGCTACTGCAAGCGTCTATTCTCAGGCAAGCAACTGCTGTTTTGTTGCAGCTCACGGGCTGTTTAGTGAATGAGACTTCTTCGGCAGAGAACATAAGCCAGGAATGCAATCAGGTTTACCTTCTTTGGGAAAAAGTCGACGTAAATTTCTATGAACTCCTGAATGCCTCTATAAAGTCGGGAAACTCACTGGGTTTAAATGGAAACAATAGCGCAGTGACGTCGTGTGAAAGAGATGATACTCCCAACGCCACAAGTAATGTGTCTTATATTTTCGATTTCGTCCATGTCCACTCCATCCTCATCAAAGACGCCTTGGCGCAAATACAAAACATTAGACTGAAGCATTGGAATCTTATCTCTTCATTTTTTCTTTCGCTTAAATCTCAGGAAGTATTGACCTTAGTTTTTCAAGGATGTTTAGAACTGCGCTGCGTTGGATCCAGTTACTCCCAGTGGACGGTGTTCTCAGCCAACTCCGTATTCGACTACCTTCAAAGTGAAATTTTTTTTACTGATAACCAACCCAATAGAGTTCTCTACAACTTCTCTATTCACGAAAACATCTGTGAAGATGTGCGATGGAATAGTGGGAATTCAAGTATATACATGTCCGCTTATGACGACATCGTTTTCCTTGTGACAGCTATCGAAGCCAGACAACAATATTTTGTTGAAGAGATACAGTCCGAACTGGAACGCAGAATAAACAACATTATGTTAGAGAGTATATTCAAAATCGCAATATTTGTGTTCGTGGCAACATTGTTGCCGTTCATTGCTGTAAGCGTCAAGCGTATGACGGATTGGATTTATGATTACGCCAAAACACTACAGGAACGTACCAAGGAACTGAATCAAGAAAAGCAAATGACGGAGACATTACTGTATCAAATGCTTCCAAAATCCGTGGCCAATCAGTTACGCCAGAATAAGAAGGTTCCAGCAGAATCTTTTGACAGTGTCAGTATTTTCTTCTCCGATATTGTTGGCTTCACCACGCTATCCGCTCAGAGCACGCCACTGCAAGTTGTGGAACTGCTCAATCGCCTGTACTCTACGTTTGATTCACGCATAGACACATATGACGTCTATAAGGTAGAAACGATAGGAGACGCTTACATGGTCGCCAGTGGATTACCGATACGTAATGGAGACAGAGTGAGTAGTTGTCGTGTTGTTGTTTTTTTTTGTTTTTTTTTAAACTTTTTGAGCTGTTGCTGTACAGTTTGTGCTACATGTGATTTATCACCATTTTTAAAGAAAAATAAAGTACAACAAAAGACCGGAGATTACGCGCCTGCCTTGGACGCCAACATGTAAGTGAAACGATTGGCGTTAAACACCAAAGAAAACAATCAAGTTTTTTGCTGTACTTTATTCTTAAATTTTAACATGGATTGCGAATTCTTGCGCTGATTTAGTTCACTGTCATTTACTTAGGAGAATTATTGATTGCCATAATATTATCAGGTGTGGATCCAGAATACAGACCTGGTTCCGTAAGTTGTATTGCCCCTTTGCAAAAGCCATAACACAGCTACAATCATATTAAGAGTAATATATGTATATGACCGTTTATATCGATTGCTGTCTATCCTCTTTTTATTATAAACAAACGGTAAAGTGGGTATGATGTCATACAATTCTTTCTCACAATGAAATCTGTTTTATTCTCCCAATCTTAGCTTTCTGAATTACAGATCTGTACTCACTAACCTGTGTCTCGGTTTTTTCGAATGCACACTCGGCAAAACAGGGGTCAAGTGTATTCTACAAAAACAGGTTTCATTTAATACTGGAATAAGTCTGACTTCATATACCATAATTGTTCGTCAATCATGAAGGCCATAAAGTTGCAGTTACTATGAAAGTAACTGGCCCACAAACAGAAGTCTCGCACTTTCGACTCGAGCCAAATGCACCGCATGAGATAATAATCCGATTGGGCTTAGCACCTGCTTCGCTCTAGCACTTCATTGGTCGAAACGTGCTGCATGTATATGAACTAAACTTGAATTAACACGTATAGTTTCCAGAGTAAATCCTGAAGAGATGAAGGAATATGACCTATGGTGTTGCAAAAGAGGGTAACCATGGCTTCGTATTGAGCCTCCACTCAACAAAGCTATGGGGAATCAGCTCACGGTTCCATCACATGAGACAACATGGCAGTTATATAACCAATTTACTTTGCGGTAGTTTTGTAGTTTTGTATTCTCCTGCAGTCCTGAAAATTGGTTGGAAAACATTCTAGTTTCCGTTATTTATGCTTTTGTCATGGATATGACCTTCTGGTGAAGTTCACAGATTTCGTACACCGAACTGATTCCGAATTGGTCAAGAGTTAAAAGCAACTTATACATGTAGTTGAGCATAAGTTGACTTTCAAACTCACAGTACTCTTCCACAAATATAAACATATACATCCGTTCGATATTTCGTTTAAATTTTTTTTCATGATTCATGATATCGATGTTATTTTTTACGTAAATTGCTGAAAACTGAGAATTTTGAGCAGTTTTTGCTAACCATCACAAAGAAGCCGGACAGAATATGCGTCCCCGTTCTCAAATAATGGAAACCTCACACCAAAGTGCAAAATATATTGCAACATGTTTGTCGTTTGCTGCAAATCTAAATATCGCCGAGCAGCTCGTGCTCTATAGTGGATAGAGGTCCTTGAATTTCTGATACACGAGGTATCGGACAGTAGTAATCACTACCTCTGAGCTTTGGTGACAATAAACGGTCGACGAGGCTCGAGTGGCTGTTTACGCAGGCTAACCTTTGTTATTTATTTATTTATTTGTTTTGTTTTGTTTGATTGGTGTTTTACGCCGTACCCGAGAATATTTATTTATTTATTTATTTGATTGGTGTTTTACGCCGTACTCAAGAATATGCGTACTCGAGAATATTAAAAGAAGTGGTTTACGCCTGACAACCCCCCCAACCCTCCGTCCACCACCATATAATCAAACAAATAATAAATGAAATGTTCTTCCTCCACTCTTAACGACCTTAAGCTCCGAAAAATGAGTTTGAAAACGCCTTTTATTCGACATTTGTCATAAATTGGTTGAAAGGAGATATTTTGTTACTAAGAGGAGAAGAAAAACAACACTGAATGCCATACTTTGCCCCTCCCCCTCCCCTCCCCCGCTCTATCCATCACCCCTAGATTTCCCATTGAGTGGAATATGCCAGTGACGTTCAAAAATACGTTGGAAATAACGTGTGATGCAACGCTGTGTTCTGATATGCGTTTGGTACAATTGATTTTTTATGGTATTCATTTTTCAAATTCACAGCAGGTACAGCTATGGTTTCAGGAAGTGCATCACCATTTTCCATCGAAGGTTTCAGTTTTTAGCGCTAACATGTGAAGAAAAAAAACACGAAATGCAACGCATGTTTGAAAATAAACAATAATTCATTTACTGTTCCTTTTGGTCTCGTGGCACCGAAACATGCCGTTTAATTTCATTTCAAACATTGCTTTTTCGGTATTTCATACCTGCACGTAAAACACCGTGTGTGAATAATGCAATAACAGCACCTCTGATTAACCAGATAATATAAAATACACGGGCAAAGCTTAATGAGCCTCCAGTGTTACTGGGGCCTAGAGGGATTTCCACGTACTTTCAACAAATGTTGACCTCCTCTGCATTGCTATCAGGAAATTTATCTGTTCTGTATTCTGGTTGAGTCTTAATGCATTGACATTATTATCACAATACAGATTTATATTTCATAACGCCGAGTGTTGTGTTTCTGTTTCAGATGATATCTTTTCACCCAGGTGTAAAAGCGTTGCCGTGAATAATTTAAGAATCTGATCAAAGATGCTATCAAATCAAACACATTTTTGTTTTCTGTGCCGATCATGAAAACATGCGTACATCTATACTTAAAATGTAGAACAGAATATGGTGAATTAATCGATGAACTCCTGGTATAGGCTTGTTTATATTAAATGAACGATACCATGCTGTGGAAGTTTTTTTTATCTCGCCCCGACAGCATAAGATCTTAAGCAATGGTGGATATAGGCTTAGTATTTGGATGCGATCGGTGCGATTTCAAGTCCAGCTCATGTTGGCTTCATCTCCAGTAGTACGAGAGAAGGTCTGACAGCAACCTTCAAATGGTCGATTGAACAGTATAGTTTAAAACCATTTTACACCCCGATAACAACGATGAAAAGATTTTTGTACTTTTTATGTGTTATGATATCCTATTAAGGACGTGTTAAGAAATTAAAACAGGCTGTTTCATTTATCCCGTAAAGCAGCCTTTACAGGTGGAGAAAACAAAAAAATGACAAAAAGTTCAGATGAAAGGGTGCGAAAAGTTATTCCTAAATGTGGTCTTCAATATTTTTTCCGATTTTTCCTTAAGGAGAAAAAGACACATGAAAATAATTTTTGTATGGTGGGTATTTGGGACCACCTTTTGGTATTTATAGTCTTTGTTTAATAATGTCATAAATAAGGATGTAACACAGGTTTAATAAATGTTTTTGCTCTAGAATTTGTTCTTTTCAGCTAACAAATGTATTAAACCTCAATTTGGATCATATTTGTATTTTTAATATGTTCATAAATATTATCATAACTTAGGTAAAATGCATATGTTTCTATATATACAACAAATGTACATCCAAATAAATTTATTAGACAAGCATCACATCCTTATTTAGAACATTATTATGCAACAACGATAAATACCAAACGTTGGTCCCAAATACCCACAATACAAAAATATTTTCAAATACCCTTTTCTCTTGAAAAAAAAAATCCTAAAAAATATTGAAGATCAAATTAGCAAATAGGTTTTGACGCTCTTTTATCTGATTTTGGCATCATTTTTATATTTTCTTCTTTAAAAAACGCTTTAGGAAGGAGCTGTTAACTCAAAGACAAACTCAGTGATAATGTGACTGTTTTGGTCAAAATATAACAAGCCGTTAAAGAAAGTCAATTATTTCGTCTTTTTGTGCAGCACTCGTCCGGTTTGTATTTTTCTCACATACATAACCAATTTGTTTGAGACTTGTCATCTACATGTAACTATGTCATCTGACAGGGTTCCTTGTTTCCTGTACCAATGCCGTCTTAGGAACTAAGTTAACATTCAAGCAACTCTCATCTTATGCTGGTTAATTTCGTTTTATCCGTGGTGCTAAGGGCCGTTTGGATAATTAGTTTTTATGTATTAATCTGAACACTTTGGATAAAACTCTGACTCCAGTAAGTTGGCAAAGCATACCGTTTCACCTGGCAGTGTGTTACGTTCCTATTTTTGTTACTCCCTTCACGCTATTTGTATTTTTGAAACAGAAAATGACTGGAATATCATTTGTTTCTAAACAGCATGTGGAAGAACTGGCCACCATGGCGCTAGATTTGCTCACGGCTGTAAAACAGGTGCGCGTTCCTCACAAACCTGAAGAGACCCTCCAACTGCGGATTGGGATGCACACAGGTAAATCCGTTTTGATCCATAAAAGCAGTGAAAACACGAGAATGGAATTTTAACAAAAAAAGCCATATTTTTATTTTTTTTTCGAATTTTTTTTCAACTTCCAACTTCATGCAATCAGCTGACGTTTACTATTTGCCAGGTCCCTGCGTGGCTGGAGTGGTCGGACTGAAGATGCCGAGGTATTGCTTATTTGGCGACACAGTCAACACGGCCTCCAGGATGGAATCAAATGGACTTCGTAAGTCAGTCTGTACTGGAACCGATGAAGTTAACATTACGAAACTGCTTTCAAATGAGGATATTCTTGGGTTTTCTCCCCGGGGTCTGTCTGGTTTCCTCTCAGCATAATGCTGGCCACCGTCGTATAAGTGACATATTCTTAAATATGATGCAAAACATCAATCAAATAAATATTATATTATTTTCTTTGTTTTTGTAGCGTTGAGAATTCACATCAGTAAAGAGATGAGAGACCGACTTGAACACACCAAAAAGTACAACATCACATCACGTGGACTGATTGAGATAAAGGTAATTAATTATGTGTTGAGGCTTTTTTCCATCACAAAATATCATAGCTGTCGATCTGCAGGTGAACTATGTTAAATTTCGAGGGGGTTACATACAACAGCAGTGTCAACTAACAACGGCTAAACATATTGCGTACTAATATGTATTGCCTATTAAAGACAGGATTCGCTTTAGTCCAGTGGCATAGACGTGGACTCAAAATCCAAAAGTCGTTGGTTCTAACCCCAACAGAGCCGTCCCGTCACACAAGGAAACTGTACATTCCCCTGCTGTCACTCGCTGTGGGGCCTTCGTGACAATTGACGTGTAATGTAACGTTCTTTGCAGACCATTTGTCGTTCACCAATATAGTGTTCATAGATGTGAAAAAATTGTTGAGTAATTTGTCACTGGTGAGTGGTTTAGCTAGGGCAATACGCTTTCCGTAACTTATTTACGCAAAAAGAAAAATTAAATTTGCAACATTTGAAAACAAAAAAGCACACATTTCCCACATCACCAAACGCCTGTTTGACACATCCTATTCATACTCAAAACAGGGACTGATATTGGCCAAGTTCATGTGCTCGAATTCACCTCCCGATAATTTCAGTGCTTGTTTTGATTGGGAGGACCGTGGTAGAAGACGTTTCTTTTTCACGCGTGAAAGCTCCATTCCTCTCAACTGAGTGAAATATAATCAAATACATAAGATTTATTGCCACGGCATTTGTGAAGTGTTTCAATGTCAGTATTTGAAATGTCATAATGTTTTTAAAAAAACTATTATTTATGATAATTTTAACGCTCCTCTGCTCTTAGGGAAAAGGATTACTGGAGACGTTCTGGTTGGAGGGGCGAGACGACATGGGAAAAGCCAACGACAGTATGGTGTGTATGTTTAAACCGCGCAAAAAGAAACGACCCACCGGATCAGGATCACAATCCTTCGTGTCGCTCGTCAGCGAAGGGGAGAAGGCCGAAGACAAAAAGACATTGTCATCTGCATCTGGTGTTCTGCGCGAGGCAGACGAAGGAAAAGAGACCGTTTCAAAAAATGAGGTTGATAAGGGAGAGGAAAATGCAGAACCGTTGCCCAATGGTGCCAAGGTGGACATTAAAATCGTTGTGGAAGAAGACGGTGTGATAGTGGATAGTTCGCGTCTGTCGTCTTTAGGTAACATAGCAGCTGAGGCTAAATATGACGTTGTTGAGCCTTTAACAATGACGGCAACGGACGCCAACGCTGATTGGCCGAAGGATGTTGTTGTTCACAATGTCTGTGATAATAGATCTTCGGATCAAGCCGCACTTGGACATATCACTGCACAGGAATTGGCGCCTTCAGAAGGCCCATCGGCTATTGCTGTTCATGATATCGTTGATAACAGATCGTCCGATCAAGCCGCATTTGGACATATCACTGCACAGAAATTGGTGCCTTCAGAGGGCCCATGGGCTATTGCTGTTCACGATATCGTTAATAACAGATCGTCGGAGCATGCCGCATTTGGACATATCACTGCACAGGAATTGGTGCCTTCGGAAGACCCATCGGCTATTGCTGTTCACGATAACATATCGTTGGATCAAGCCGCATTTGGACATATCACTGCACAGGAATTGGCGCCTTCAGAAGGCCCATCGGCTATTGCTGTTCACGATATTGTTAATAACAGATCGTCGGATCAGGCCGCTTCGGTGTAACTAGAACAATTTGTAAGAAACGAAACCGTATTTATAAATGGAATGTCTTTTAGACGTTCCCAAATGTTTTGAAAAGAATACAGAAATTTTTATAGAGTTTCCTGGTTTCCAATGTCCAGGCGAATACATGACGTCATAACTGTCATGTACACGTCAGATACCATGCTCTTGTGGGTCAATTACGTCACAAAGACAAACTGCACCAAAGCGCCATCGTTTCTCAAAACCTCACGTTTATATCGGTCCCTCCAGGGGTCACGACAAAACATAAATATTTGTATCAGGTTTGATATAAAACGTTCTCCCTATCTGTGGATTGCGATTCCTGTAAACTTTTTTCAGTCGCACGCACAAAACAGCTGATGCTCAAATTTAATAATACCGGTGTTCAAAACATGCATGCTGTCTAGTTCTTTGGAATGAGGTATTTTCCATTGGCGACTGGGGTCCAAGCTGGGTTAATCATCTGTGTCTTTTAATAACTCATGCATGCTTCATTACCAGTTGGCCTACGCATCATTATCGCAAAGGCATGCGTGAACAACAAGACTGCACAGGTGAAGCCTGGGGTCCTTTATACGGCAACGGTTCCTCTTATATAGACCTGCAAATTTTGTTTGTATAACAATATTTTGAAGAGACCAACCATCTATGTTCAAAATGGCGTGGCCAGATTCAGGTCAATATGTTTGCAAATGATTGTATTACGCTCTTTTGTTTTGTGTTTTTGTTAATACAGAAAAGGTATAATTTATCACAAATGTCTGTGTTTCGCTTCACATTCACTCTTCCTATACTTTAAATGTAAACGAGAAACGACTTTAAAGTGAAACACAGCACCTGATTAATATTTATATCTACTAAAAGACTACCACTCAAAATATCTTAAACCAAAATTAAATATTTTTTGGACTTTGTTCAGCCCAGTAAAAGTGAAACAGTGAAACTTCGTCTTGACACAGCTTTAGCGCGTCTCCATTATCGACGGCAACGTGACGTCACGTTTAGTCTAGCTCTCTAACGTCAGAGTTATTTTGCGTATTATAGTCAAAGCAGTAGCCTTTGTCAGATACAAGCTGTGGGTTTCGGCAATGAAGGTCCAAGTGATAAATAGCTTTCTCGGAAATTAACATACTGGAAGGATATCTCTTCCACTCCTTGAACTGTTGATACAGGAAGCCTGCTACATTATTTACAGTTTAAGTAAGCTGTAGATGTACAGCCGGAATCTTCCTGGTTCAGGTCGTACACTCCAGACTGGTGTTAAACTGGTGATATTAAATATTTTCAAAATTACAATAGGACTGACGTACAACTGGATTAATGCTCAATTCTGAAACAATGGAAATAAATCTAAGCAACATTGAAGCTGATCTAGGCAATCGACTGTCGCTAAAGTTTATGCTCCAGTTTTGTGGTGGTGGCTTCTGAGATGAGAGCGCTGTTGACCTAGTTATCGCAGACGTCAGAGAAAGCACCTCATCTTGAATACGGCGTTTCAGGAATTTTACTGTATTTCATAAAGGAAAACAGAAAAAAAAATTTATATGCAAGAAAGACGTAGGAGCAAAATTTAAATTCCTCGATTCTCAAAAACTAAGAGAGACAAAAAGTAAGATTTAATTAATTTTAAGCATTGTCCAGTGAGATGCCTTCTTCTCATTCCCATCAACCTTCGGCATCCCTTATGAATTTTTCACTGACTCTGACATTTGTTATTTAGAAACTGCTGACTAAAGGATAAAATGAACGACAAAAAATGTATTTGTATAATTTGAACAGCGTGCCTAAATATGACTAGGGTGTCCTGGGAAGATGAATGCGGTTTGGACCGACACGATATGCTACCGTCTGACATATTTTGTGATATCGTCGTTGAATATTACACGACTCGTAAATCAACTAATTATACGTCTGTGGTGGTCCGTAAATGATACAGACCTGTCCGACAACACTGAGAAATGGACCATCCGCTATACGTAACTAAATCGATGTTAACGATCTCAAAATGATGTCTTATGCAGTAGTTCTGTGTTATCATATGTCACTTAACGGAGTCAATTGGTTAAGGCTACGTTACAGCTTAGGCCACGTAATCTGATAGCAACGTGTTTGATTGGATAAAATTCTAAAGATGTCTGCCTCGATCCACACCAGCCATTCGTTCAGTATTGACAGGTTGTCCTACATGTTATTCGGTGAAATCTCATAAAAATAACAAAGTATGATACTTTTCAGAAAGCTTGAGAACCTTGCTTTCGATTAAAATATGGTTTAACCAGGTACTGTCTTCTCCTTTAAACATATTGATAAAACTAAGCTGTTAACCCAGAACCAGGTTTCCTCCCACCATAATGCTGGCCGGCGTCGTATTAGTGAAATATTCTTGAGGACTGAGTATAAAATATCAATGGGATAAATCAAATAAATAGAACATATATACTTCTGAGTAACACTGAAGGTCAAATGGGTGATAATGCGATTTCATTTACCAGACGAAAGAGGGAGGATTTATTCAATTGCCGTCATATTTGAATCCCAGTTTTTGCTAGCTCAATTGCGGTCGTAAGTCAGATGGTTTCGCATGTACCCACGAAGAACGGTTGTTTCCTTGTCTCATACACCTGACCGCCGTCTTAAAAAAGTGAAAACGTTTTGAGCATGGCGTGAGACAAAAATATCAAATAAATTAATTAGTATATTTAGGATGCGTGAGATCAGTGAAGCATCATCCCAAAGACATCAGATACGAAACCTCAAACACCACACCCGGTATGTTTGAAAAACTGTTGCATGCACCGATTCGTTTCATGTAATAGAGTGCACGTGTAACTCCCAAGAAAGTCGGTTAAGGCTCCCATTTTAGACTGGTAAAATCTATATTTTGAAATACACTTGTAACATCGTCAGGAAATATAGACCACTTTTCATATAACACACAATTTATCCAAGAACGCGGTAAGCAGAGCTACCAGCGGCAAAGAAACCGAGAAAAAAAGAGAACGGGGTGAAAGGAGCTAATGTATATGAACACAACAAATTTCCTGCTTGCATTTATGAACACAGCGTGTTTAAACAATAGATATTGTTCAGTTGAGCTCTGTTTATGAGACGTTAATCCCCCCCAGTCGGAATTATTACACAAAGACCGGTAATGAATTAGCTTTATTCAGATAGGTCCTTTCAACCAAAGCCACTTTCCTCGTTTTGTCCGATATTTCTTACCATCTATAGTTGAGCGTCTCAACCTCTTCTTGTAGGCTATAAATTGTTTGCTATCTGAAAATGTTCACCGTATTTTTACCGTAGGCTTGCAAAATTCAAAGCATTGACTTCATTTAAGAATTACATTTATACTCAATGTGTTGACAAAAAATGGAGACTTCAAATAGCAGCCATTTAAGCTATAGAGCTGGATCCGGATCAGCAACCTAATCGATGGACTTCCGAATTGTGAACTTCTCGCGGAAGCTATCAGCTGGTTCGGCCTTGGAGTTGTCTGAGTTTAGCCCAATAATGGGTTCGCGAATGAACACAAGAAAATGACATTGTATTCGTACGGTTTTCAATCCATGTCAACTGATCTGAGCCAATAATCAGTTTTCTGTTTGGAGACTACTAGAAGTGTAAACAAAGCGAATTTAACCCATGCAAGATATGCCGTATATACAATTTTATCATCCAAACTGGCAGTTTAATCTTTTAGTTAACTCTTTCTGGAAAATTGTACTTTAAATGTGATGACAACATAGCATTTCGATTAATTCTAGACCACTGACGTCTATATAGTAAACTGCAAATTAACATCACCGAAATATAACATTATTTTTGCTTAAGTCATGGAGCTAAAAGTCGTCTACGTTGCTAATTTACACGTGAACAGTTAGAATAAAAAAAAAGGTAATTTCACCAGTGGTCACCGGTAATATGAGTGACTAAGTACCATTTTTCACGCTGTCGTCACTGCCCTGGTTTTACCCTTATGCCTCGGATGACAGAAACGTGTAACTCCATACGTGAGTTACCAGCTATTAGTGACAATGATGTAAAATGCCCACTCGGATTGAAACATACACTTCGACGAGAGTATGATTATGTAATCATCAGTCGAAAATAACTCTTCGCGATCATTCTAACATTAAACATCACGTGTTTAAAGGCAAAATTAACCCAGTGTTGAATGGGCAGCATATGACGTTTTGATATAGCCTCGTTCTTTTGGGCGCTATAGTGAAGAAATGTTCATTTATAACTTGCCAAAGGTCGATGGGTTTTAACTCCGGCACTCCTATTTCCGCCATCAGTGAAACTGATCCCCATCGCATTAGTGAAACGTTATTGAGTATGGCCTTAAACAACATTCGAATAAATAAATAAATAAAAGAAAGGATTTTTCCACATTCTAGCACTTAATCCAGTACTATAAAACCTTTGCGTTCATGGGAATGGTATGCCATTTGGGTAGGCCTGCAGATTATCATCACATGATTTCCTCGAGACACATAGACCTAATTGCTCATTTCAATGTATTTAAATTTAAGAGCTCATACTGCCGTTGTTAAGACAGAGTGTATATGGGTTCTTTATCATCATCTAGCGGAATCACTGTGGGTCTGTCACTGATTCGGCTCACATGAAATTAATAACCCTGCCACGTCGATCCGTCAGATTAGCCAGACGTGACTTTTCCCAAGCTTTCCTCTTTTGAAATGTAAAGAAAAATATCAGATGGATGCCATTGCCCTTTGATTGGGTCTATGTTAATTGTAATCATAGACGTAGAAAAGAAGGGGGCACTGCTCGGCCTGGTCACGGTTGACTGGCCCATCTACTGCATGTTGGTCTGTTGAGTTATGAAAAGGTTTCATGCAGTCTTGTCTTGCTTTGATGTACGCTGTACATTACCGACGATCAGCTGGGCCCGCCCAGAAAAGGAGCTTTCTCCAAAGAACACATATAGTCTCTTCATGGGGAACCTTTTTTTCATGATACGAACATGGTAACAAGCTGGTCACCAAGAAGGTTTCTAAATTTCTTATAAAATGACTTATGAGCACACGTTTAATTGACAGCTATACGAGACTTGATTAGGCTGTTCCAGTGATCTGAAAAAGATTGTGCTGTAAAACGATTTTTCTTAATTTGAAATATTACTCCAACAACTGAGAAAAATACAATTTCGTGTGAACGTAGATAACATATCAAGTTACTGACTGCTTAAGAGAATTGGAGGTCGGAAGCACATTTTCAGAGAAAATTCAGTGTTAAAAAAGATCCAAAAATGGCCCATTTGATTAACATTTGAAAAACTGAGAAAATCAGAATATTGTCTGTCTTAGACACAGTACTGATATACCTTCCGATCAACTTCCATAAAAAAAGATTACGCCAACCAAAAGAACAAAATGAAAACTGTATACATACCACGTTATCTGGGAGTCGGAAGCGCAATTTCGGAGTTCTTGGAAATAATGCAAGAGCTACTTCCGCAATACTTTCCTCTCAACGCATGCGCACAAGAGCTTGGGATTATCCGGGTGAATACACATGTAGGCCTACACATTGTGTAATACCGTTCATATATAGTAAAGATGCGGTCTAACAAAAGTCATGGCTTTAAGGAAACTCCTCCTGGCGCGCAGTCATGTATAACACTTGTTATTTCCGAGGTTTAAACTTGCCTGTTGATAATAGAGGCAACGCATGCTTGAGTGGAGTGGTATATACACGTAGACTTTCAGGCCTGATGCTCAGCGGCAGCACGGGTGGGACGGGTGACTTTGATAAATATTTACACAACAGACAGAAATAAAAATATTTTTTTAGCTTACCCAGCTTCCGGCACTACCTGTCCTGATGATCTCATTGCGTACTTGCGCTTACACAAACGTGTACACACACATGGTTGTCATTTCGTTGGTCACTATACGGTAGATATCAAAATGGAGATTAAAAAAATATAGTTTAATTCTCTGGGTTTTTAATGAAAACATATGTCGGGATGACGGAAATTTTTAAGCCAAAATTCAATATTCTTTCATGGAATCAAATTGTCAGTAGTTACCAAAAATTACTTAAATTATTACTGTAGTCAGTAGTTACCAAAATTACTTAAATTATTACAATTCAAAACTTAAATAGTTCCTAAAAATAATGCAGTTTGCTTTATAAGTTGAGGAAACTTTATTACGGATTTTGAACGGTATCACATGCACAGACAAGGCTGAGGCCATTCTAATATAAAAGCAAAATATGATTAGATTTCGCTGCATGGCCAACTTTTTTTTTCCAAACAGTTTCCGGTATAGCTGTTTAAAGTGAAAATTATCACAATTTTTGCTATCCAACAGAACCTGTAATTTTTGTTGCAAAGTTAACTAAATCCATTTCTCTAGGTCTTGAATACAAAACTTGTAATGGATCGCAATAAATATAATAAAGACCAGTACCTTGTCTTTGTTTCAAAAACTGAACTAGATAAACCAGTAGGAATGCATCGACCACAAACAAACATCTAAATTATCAGATTTACCGAATCTTATATAATAAGCTGATAAATCCATTAAGTATCCATTCAGTAACTGTAGATCAACATTTGTAATCCTATTCCCGGAGATTTTGTTTATTATTGCATAGAGGTCATAAAGGACGCTGAAAGAAACATGAACAACTCACATGATTTTCATAGAATTACACTTTCAATATTACACATGTACGTGTATTTTCTGCTTTGTTCGTGTGATTCCTAGATCAAGACGCCAAGCAGTCCCTTCTTTGTCTTGTTGGTCTGTTTTTGTTTTGTTTTTGTTTTGTTTTTTTGCCAACATACAACCGGCTTGAATGTTCAAAACATGTATTTATTTTAATTCCAACCTAAAACAACAAACAGAAGTACATAAAATTACAGGCGTAGTCCACAGACCTCTGCGAGCTTGTTTTTTACCAAAACACGGGTCCTGG
Source organism: Liolophura sinensis (assembly GCF_032854445.1). Taxonomy (NCBI): domain Eukaryota; kingdom Metazoa; phylum Mollusca; class Polyplacophora; order Chitonida; family Chitonidae; genus Liolophura; species Liolophura sinensis. Next base: position 4,097,758 of record NC_088299.1, read on the forward strand.
CTTCGAGAACGCTTGCGCCAAGGCCTCACCAAGCCAGACAGCTCAAACCTCCTGTCACAACAGAGAGCGATCCCCGCGGTGTTGGTAACGCACATTGAACACTTTGATGCCCCATAGTCGTACCTCCATCTATTCTACCTCAATGTTGTAAGCATCTGAGTGCGCTGATATAATTGGCTTGGGACTCATGTGAAGCTACTGAACGCTGATATATAGGCCTACTCTTCAGTGGTGTAATTCATCGTTATTTTAATAAATGACCTCCAGTTTATCAATTCATAAGCAGTCTTATGAACCATGCTGTTTTGACTGTAGGAACTTCTGCGAAGGTATATAATATGTTATCGATTTTGAATGCCACGCGCAGGCGCTCTAGCTCCACGAAACATTTATGACCACATTCCTTACAGCGCATGCGTCGCTCTCTACCTTTCTTAGGCTTGGTTATGGTTAGCCTCATCACTTGTGTCCTTCCTCTAAACTGTTTTATAAGCATTCATCAATAAAATTGTTTAACGATCTGGTTAGAATCATGTTGTACATAGGGACTTATCCAAATAAAGAGAATGCACGTGTTCCTAGTATTGTTAAAAACAAAAGCTGAGACAGATTGTTTGCGTTTTCTCACATCATTTCCTACCTCATCACCATGACCCCAGTGACTTCGGCGCTGTTCAAGATTTCTGTACAAAATTTACAAGCGGTGGCAGTGATTTAAAGAGAAATGTAGAGAGCGGCACATGCGCTGTAGTGAGTATGATTTAAGAGGACTTAAAATCAGGCACTTAAGAAGGTTATGAAACGTTGGCGACCTTAGGCCAGCAAATGCGGAAGACACTTATGAAAAGAAGCTCAGCTGACCTGCGCATTTGGACAAGCAATAGATGGTTTACAATGGCAGCCATCTTTGAGGTAAGTTTGTGTATATTGCCCATTGTATGGCCTAACAGTCAAGGGTCTCTGCCTAGTTAGTGACACCTCTAACAATAGACACCCATGGGCAATACTCAATCTTACATCAAAGATGGCTGTCACTGCAAACCACCATAATGTAATATTAATTATATTGTAATAATGTCGATCCATCCCGAGCGTGAACTGATGCCGATGTGAAAATCTGCAAATTCAATTAAGTCAATTATATTTACTTTATAGTATAAGGATCGAGCTGCTGTAAAACTGATATTTGAGGAAATTTTGACGCCATAAATTTGTTTTCACCCCACTTGAATTAGTACGTGTTTAGAATTATTTCTCGGACTCCGAGATAATATTTTAAAAAATTTTCAAGAAGTCGTCTAAACTCCCGACAAGACATTTCCTATCATTTCTAATTCGCTTTGGTAATACTACATTGGGGTTCGAGAGAAAAAGTCCCAATATGGTATAAGTTAAACCGGTGAATGATTTTTTTAAGAAATAACACTCGTCTGTTAAATCAAGACAACATGCACTTGACATGCTTGACATACCTGTAAAATGAGATTAAGAGACGTCTCTTACTCCCAGCCGTAATCAACGGTTAAATTAGGACCATGCGCATTTAACACGTTTGTAAACTTCAACATGAAAAATATATATCACCAAACATTACGAAACTCATCTACTAGGCTCCATATACACATATGAACATTTGAAAATAGCTGAGGTATCACCCGTTTGAGAATTCATGTCGTCTTACATTCAGTCCCCTCGCTAAATAATTGGTCCGTGTTAAAATATATGACGCCCATGTTAATAGATAGGATGTCAACAATTTGATCGACCGGCGACAGTTTAGCGAATCTTCTTTCTTTGTTTTAACAGTTCGCTTGATGAAAAAATTGTATTTATCAGTACTAACAATAAAACTTATATTGTCATCTGGAGATAAGTTTTGTAGATCTTTATTCAGGGGCATCAGCTGTGAGTTAAATAGACAGGGTTTTAACGTCCCCTGCAATGTAATATACTTCGGTCATATTCCTTCCGAAGTTGTCTCCCTGGATAAATCCCGGCAGCTATAGCCGATCGCGCTATCTGGAGAATGAATGAATGGGTGCTTTGGGTTTAATGTCATACTTCATACATAAAGCTCATTATATTAGAACCAGTTAAAGAATTTAAAGTATATGGAAACGAGAATTAACGCAAACACAAACATATTTTGGACAAAATTGATAAATTCAGCTATAAACTTCGAAAACCAGTGAAAACCGTTTTCCTCGGTGTAAACATTTTCTACGCGGTCAAAAGGTTTCCCTCGCGGTGTAAATGTTTTCTCCGAGGGATAAACCTTTTCTTTGCGCTGTAAACCTTTCCTCCGCGCTGTAAACCATTTCTCCGCGGTGTGAATATTTTCTCCGCAGTGGAAAGAGTTTCTCCGCAGCGGAAAGGTTTTCCCCGGCAGTGTAAACCTTTTCCCCGCGGTGGAAACCCACGTGACACTTAGCCTCGATCAGAGATATTCGAAATCTTTGATGTGACGAACATACGCTTCCTGGGATGCTGAGTCTGATATCTCGGATCGAGGCTAAGTGTGACTTGGGTTTCCACCGCGGAGAAAAGGTTCTACCGAGAAGAAAAGGTTTTCCGCTGATTTTCGAGTTAATAGTAGAATTTATCAATGTTGTGTTAAATGTTTTTCTGGCTACGTTAGTTTCCTCTTGCATATACTTCAAATTCTGAAATTAATAATGATAAGTTTCATCTGTCCTCAGAATTATTGCATAAATCAGTAGAAAAAACGTTGAGAATATCGAATGGCACTGACGGGCCACCGTATGAGGTGTGTGTTCATATACTGCTCCGTTTTTGTGGCAGGGTACATGCCGCCACTGAAGTATCACTGAGGCCGAAGACACCAGACATAACACCACGATTCAGTCACATTATAATGACACCGGGTCAACCAGTCCTGTTTCTTTGCTCTTCCCCTCAGCGCTGAGCGTCAAACAAGAGAAGTTAAATTTAATGTTTGACGAAGCCTAATTTACTTGTACCAGTATTCCTTTTAATCACGTATCGAATCTGCTTCGGTGGGATGTCACGGACGATGCGTTTTCTCAGATCGGAGTGGAATGTCATTACACAGGGGAACGGAGGAGACCAATGTGTATTCTCAGCTTGAGATGTAATGTTAATACAGCGTCACAGAGGAAACCAGTGTGTATTCTCAGCTTAAAGTAGGATGTTTTTATATCGCCACGAAGGAAACCAATGTGTATTCTCAGCTTGGGATGGGATGTTAGTATAGCGTGTGTGTGTGTGTATTCTCAGCTTGGCATGGGGCTTATTACAGCGTATGGAGGAAAGGCATGTGTATTCTCAGTTTGGAGTAGGCGTCACGGAGGACTATCTTTTATTCATAGTTTTGAGGTGAGATGTTTTGTTGACATCTCACAAGACAGGAAACTAAGGTGTATTTTCAGCTTTGAACAGGATGCTATTATAGCAGCAATAAGAAGGAGACCAATGTGCTTTCTCTGTTTGGAGTGGGATGTTATTGTTTCGTCACAGAGAAGACCAGTGTGTATTCGTGGCTAAGAATGGGATGTTATTATAGCGGCACACAGTAGAACAGTTTACATTCTCAGCTTGGGGTAGGATGTTATTGTGTCATGGGGGGGGGGACCAATGTGTATTCTCTACTTGGAATAGGGTGTTACTATACGTCACAGAGGAGACCAATGTGTATTCTCAGCTTGAGATGGGATGTGATGTGATTGTAGCGTCGTGGAAGAGAGCAATTTGTATTCTCAGCTAGGGATGGGATGTTATTATAGCCTCACGGAGGAAACCATGCAATGTGTATTATCAACTTGAGATGCTATCTTATTTCAGCGTCACGGATAAGATAAGTGTGTATTCTCAACTTTGAGATAAATGCTAATGTAGTTTTACCGATCGAGCCAGTGTGTATTTTCTGCTTGAGACTGAACGTTATTAAATCGTCACGAAGGAAACCAGTGTATATTTTCAGTTTGGAGTGGGATGTTATTATAGCGTCATGGAGGAGGACAGGGTGTATTCTCAGCTTGGAGTGAGGTGTTGCTATAGCGTCACGAACAAACCAGTGTGTATTCAGATCTTTGGATGTGATGTTATTATTGCGTCACGGAAGAGAGCAATATGCATTCTCAGCTTGGAGTGGGATGTTATTATAGCGTCATGGAGGAGGACAGGGTGTATTCTCAGCTTGGAGTGAGGTGTTGCTATTGCGTCACGCACAAACCAGTGTGTATTCAGATCTTTGGATGGGATGTTATTATTGCGTCACGGAAGAGAGCAATATGCATTCTCAGCTTGGGGTAGAGTGTTATTATAGCGTCATGGAGGAGATTAGTTTATATTCTCAGCTGGGATTGGGGTGTTATTTAGCTTTACGAAGAAACCCATGTGTATTCACAGCTTTACATGGGTTGTTATTATATCGTCACGGAGGAGAACATTTTGCATTCTCACCTTTCAGTCAGGCCTTAATATAGCATCACATAGGAGAACAATGTGTATTCTCAGCCTAGAGTGAGGTCTTATTTTAGCGTCATGGAGGAGAGCAATGTGTGGTCTCAGTTTCGAGCATGTATTATTATTGCGCCAGGGAGGAAACGAATGTGTATACCAGGTGATTTCTCAGGTTGGGGTGGTATGTAGTTACAACATTGCAAAGAAAACCAGTGTGTTTTCTTATCTTGGGGTGGGGTGTTCTTTTCTGCATTCTCAGTTTGGAGTGAGATGTTATTATAGCGTCACACTGGAGAGCAATGTGTATTTTCAGCATTGGGTGTGATCTTATGATATCGTCACGGAGGACAGCAATGTATTCTCAGCTTGGGATGGGATGTTATTATAGCTTCACGGAGGAGTACAATGCGTATTCTCAGCTTAGGACGGGATGTTATTATAGCGTCACAGAGGAGACTAATGTGTATTCTCAGCTTGGGATGGGATGTTATTATAGCTGCACGGAGGAGTACAATGCGTATTCTCAGCTTAGGACGGGATGTTATTATAGCGTCACAGAGGAGACTAATGTGTATTCTCAGCTTGGGATGGGATGTTATTATAGCTTCACGGAGGAGTACAATGCGTATTCTCAGCTTAGGACGGGACGCTGTCATAGTAGCATTAAGAAGGAGGTCAGTGTGTATTCTCAGTTTGGAGTGGGATGTTATCGTATCGTCACAGAGGAGACTAATGTGTATTCTCAGGTTGGGATGGGACGTTATTATAGAAATACAGAGGAAACCAATGTGTATTGTCAGTTTGGAGTGGGATGTTATCATAGCGTCACAGAGGAGACTAATGTGTATTCTCAGGTTGGGATGGGACGTTATTATAGCTTCACAGAGGAGAACAGTGCGTATTTCTCAGCTTAGGACGGGACGCTGTTATAGTAGCATTAAGAAGGTCAGTGTGTATTCTCAGTTTGGAGTGGGATGTTATCGTAGCGTCACAGAGGAGACCAATGTGTATTCTCAGCTTGAGATGGGATGTTATTATAGAAATACAGAGGAAACCAATGTGTATTGTCAGTTTGGAGTGGGATGTTATAGCGTCACAGAGGAGACTAATGTGTATTCTCAGGTTGGGATGGGACGTTATTATAGCTTCACAGAGGAGAACAGTGCGTATTTCTCAGCTTAGGACGGGACGCTGTCATAGTAGCATTAAGAAGGTCAGTGTGTATTCTCAGTTTGGAGTGGGATGTTATCGTAGCGTCACAGAGGAGACCAGTGTGTATTCTCAGCTTGAGATGGGATGTTATTATAGAAATACAGAGGAAACCAATGTGTATTGTCAGTTTGGAGTGGGATGTTATCATAGCGTCACAGAGGAGACTAATGTGTATTCTCAGGTTGGGATGGGACGTTATTATAGCTTCACAGAGGAGAACAGTGCGTATTTCTCAGCTTAGGACGGGACGCTGTTATAGTAGCATTAAGAAGGTCAGTGTGTATTCTCAGTTTGGAGTGGGATGTTATCGTAGCGTCACAGAGGAGACCAATGTGTATTCTCAGCTTGAGATGGGATGTTATTATAGAAATACAGAGGAAACCAATGTGTATTGTCAGTTTGGAGTGGGATGTTATCATAGCGTCACAGAGGAGACTAATGTGTATTCTCAGGTTGGGATGGGACGTTATTATAGCTTCACAGAGGAGAACAGTGCGTATTTCTCAGCTTAGGACGGGACGCTGTCATAGTAGCATTAAGAAGGTCAGTGTGTATTCTCAGTTTGGAGTGGGATGTTATCGTAGCGTCACAGAGGAGACCAATGTGTATTCTCAGCTTGAGATGGGATGTTATTATAGAAATACAGAGGAAACCAATGTGTATTGTCAGTTTGGAGTGGGATGTTATCATAGCGTCACAGAGGAGACTAATGTGTATTCTCAGGTTGGGATGGGACGTTATTATAGCTTCACAGAGGAGAACAGTGCGTATTTCTCAGCTTAGGACGGGACGCTGTTATAGTAGCATTAAGAAGGTCAGTGTGTATTCTCAGTTTGGAGTGGGATGTTATCGTAGCGTCACAGAGGAGACCAATGTGTATTCTCAGCTTGAGATGGGACGTTATTATAGAAATACAGAGGAAACCAATGTGTATTGTCAGTTTGGAGTGGGATGTTATCATGGCGTCACAGAGGAGACCAATGTATATTCTCAACTTGGGATGGGATGTTATTATAGCGTCACGGATGAAACCAATGTGTATTCTCGGCTTGAGATGGGATGTTATTATAGCGTTACAGAGGAAACCAATGTGTATTCTCAGTTTAAAGCAGGATGTTTTGATATCGTCACGAGGGAGACTAATATGTATTCTCAGCTTGGGATGGGATGTTACTGTAGCGTCACGGAGGAGACTCATAATGAGATGGGATGTGATTGTAGCGTCGTGGAGGAGGGCAATGTGTCTTCTCAGCTAGGGATGGGATGTTATTTTAGCGTCGTGGTGAAGACCATTACGCATTCTCCGCTTGAGATGAGATGTTATTATAGCGTCACGGATAAGACAAATGTGTATGCTGAGGTTTGAGATAAATGTTAATGTAGTTTTACCGATGGAGCCAGTGTGTCTTTTTTGCTTGAGATTGTACGTTATTACAAAGAAAAGCTTCATCACGAAGGAAAGCAATGTGTTCTCTCAGTTTGGAGTAGGTTGTTATTATAGCCCCATGGAGGAAACCAGTGTGTATACCAGGTGATTTCTCAGTTTGAGGTGATATTTCATTTACAACTTTACGACGGAAGCCAATGTGTGTAGTTTGTATGAAGTGTGTATTGTCAGCTTGGGATGGGATATGATTATAGCGTCACACTAGAGAGCAATGTGCATTCTCAGCCTTGGACAGGATGTTATTATAGCGTTAGAGAGGAAACCAGTGTGAATTCACAGTTTGGGATGGGATGTTATCATAGCGTCACGGAGGAAACCAGTGTGTATTTTCAGCTTGAGATGGGATGTTGTTACAGCGTCACGGAGGAAACCAATGTGTATTTTCAGCTTGGGATGTGATGTTATTACAGCGTCAAAGAGCAGAACTCTGTGTATTCTCAGCTTTGAACGAGATGCTATTATAGTTGTATAATAGTTGAAAGGAGACCAATGTGCATTCTCAGCTTGGAATGGGATGGGATTATAGCGTCACGGTGAAGACCAATGTGTATTCTCAACTTAGATTAGGGCCTTATTTTAGCGTCACGGAGAAGAGCAATGTGCGTTCTCAGCTTGAGATGGGATGTGATCATAGCGTCACAGAGGAGACTAATGTGTATTCTCAGGTTGGGAAAACTTCATTTTTACGTTTACCGCACGGTTCTTTTCTTTCAGAGCCATATGAAATATATTCCTGCCAGAGGCTACTGAGCATTGTTAAACAAAGTAAAACGTGGTTATCCGATTTCTTGAATTTTATCTATTGACAAAGTGAGAATTTGTTGCGTACCGTAATTTATGTGTTAACTAATCCCCCACCCGCATCCCTCATCCCCCTCCCCCATCCCGATTTCTTCACACTACTAGAAAATTAGAACCATGTATAAAGTTAATTTCTTCTTTCCCCCCTTTGAACCATGTCACTTGCGCCTGAACAGAGTGTTTCTTTCTATCTGACACTCGGTAATATGTGAGATATTACAGCTGTACAAACGAATGCAAAGTTCAGCCGGCAAAAGCCGTTTTCGAGTCTGATGCAGGTTTTAGATTTATATTCATCCTAGGCGTTGCAGACGCCGACATCCGTTCCTATCGTCGAAGGGATTTGGTACACGTGGTGAACAGCGGATGTGACATGCAATCGTCAGCGATCTAAAGATGGCAGCCTTCGGTGAAGTGTTGCAGAACTCCTTTCCTAATTTGGACCCAGATCTGTATTCTTATGTTAATGGTAAGGTTGTTATATTCCCTGATAACTCGTACATGCTGTAGGAATACAAAACAGACCACCGAACTACTTGTTTGTGTAATCTTCGAACGGTTTAGGCCATTTTCACTTGGTCATTATTGGATTACGTGCCGGTAAATGGCGGTAAATTTATTGATTCATAGTGAGGAATTTTATGGAAGAAAGTGGGTTGACTTCATTATTCTGGTATAAAAATGGTCACACTTTAATCCGACAGATATAATTATACATCGTACTAGTAACAGATACAGAGAAAAGCACTTCACGGATTACAAATGACATCGTCAACTATTCAAAGAAACGAAACTGCTTTCACTGTGTGTGTGCAATAATCGCCTTTTCTATTTTTTTGTTTGTTTTTTTTTCTTTGTCGCTTAATGATACCTAATTATCGTAGATTGACATTGCATTTCCACATACCTACCAAAAAACAAAAGAATCTCTCAACAAAAGAAGAAAGTGACATTTCCTCATTTCCTATGCTCTGCAGATAAACATGAATTGTGGCGATATTTGATGATCTGTTATACGCTTATCCCACCTAGCCCCACCTGCGTCTGAGGCCAGGTGCCAAAGGCTTTACCTGTACCTGGCCATGTGATCTTTTTCTTTGTTGTCGCTGGTTATCTAATATATGGTTTGTTTCTCTCATGAAACATCGGTAGTGTTATTCAGAATAGAATCATCTTGTTTAACATGCTGCAACAACTGTTGTTGGTGATCTTTTTTTTACCATTTACCATTTAATCTGAAACCACTCCTGGATAATGCCATACATGCCCAATCACGGCACTGGAAAGTAAAATAATTTTCGAAACGCGTAACCACTTCCTCAAAAAGTTCTTTACTTCAAAAAAGGCTCTTCTTGCAGTGCGCCGTTCTACATATGCAGTCTGTTGGGTTTTAATTTTGACCAGATTTTTGTCACAAATATACATCCTACCGTTATATCACATCGACATGGATGTCAGATAACACAGAGTCAAATATTGGCACAATCATCAGATACTGACACAGCTGCCGTTTTGAACTCCCCCACTTCCGTAAACATGTTATGCTGTTAAGGTACTTTTGAATCTGATACAGTATATGCATTCAGTTCATTTTCTACCAAATTGTCATTGCAATATAATTTTTCTGAGGAGCAAATGCTTTGTGGGGTACTGTTTACACCTTTCACACTTTATTTGTATTATTAGTTGCAGAGTGTAACTCTCTGTGTCATGCAGCACAAAGCATTGGGAGAATTACGGGGAATAACTGCTGCTAATGTGTCAGATCAGTGGTACGCCACATTTACCACATCTTCACACGCACATTAAATCTTCACTACCATAAATCAATGTGGGTGGTCCTGATAATCAACAAACCTGTTAAGAGTTTTTTTTAGCCAAAAGTGATCCATGACAACCTCGCAAATTCACAAAAGAAATACCACACCCACTGTGACCGCCATATCGTTCTGATAGTCACACATACAAGTCACATGATCGATAGAGGACTGAAAAAAATAAGGTTGTTAATGGGAGATAATACTTATGGTAATAAGGCAATCATTATAGTAACACAAGGCAAGTCTAGTCGTCCATTTGGCTGGTTCACTCCCCCAGTCCTCAAGGGGCGCTAATAGCTTTCACCTCGTTCACTTACCGCTACAGTGGGTATAGCGTGTGAAAATGTATTTATTTTGTGAATTTGTGCAGTTGTCATGGATCGTTATTGGTTCGGTGTGGCTTTGAACAGGTTGGTTGATTATGGGGGCCACTCGGTTGACATCGATTTATGCTAGGGAAGACTTAATGCGTGTGTGAAGATGCGGTAATTTTTGCTTACCATCGGTGTGACACATTAGAAGCAGTTATTCCCCGTAACTCTACCAGCACTTTGTGCTGATCTATGCAGAGAGGTACATTCCGCAACCATTCACAGTATATACATCATATCTGTTTGCTTCCTCCCACCACAAAGTCGGCTGCCATCATATAAGTGAAATGTTCTTGAGTTTGGCGTAAAACACCAGTCAAATAAATAAACGTACACATATCTGTGTGGTAGTTGGGATTATAATCAAGTGACGTTGTAGTCTCATGCCTGTCGAAGAGATTCAGAGGGGTAAGTTTGAAAGAGAACATGAAGTACTGGTTAGAATCAAGCTGAATACAGTCTTGAGATTAGTTAAATGCAGTACTATATGGTGGGTCTGTTTTTTCATACTAATCTGTACGTACCTGCAGCTCTGATCAATGCACATTTTGTGATGTTTTCAGGCATATTGGAAGATGGCTCAGATGAGATTGACACAGCCGATGACCTCCACGACGCTATTGGGGGGATTTTGCAGCAAGTGGACGAGACCAAGACAGAACAAGATATACAGAAAATCTGCTCCCGACTTTATAACATGATGAAAGGGTAAGGCACTTTATGTAGTATAAAATGTATGTATAAAATGTACATGCACATTTATAGCAAATGTATTTTAAAAAGAGTGAAACAAAAAGGTAATTAGTACACTTAAACATTTCATGTAAAATCCACCTGGGCCTTTGAGCATAAATTTAAATGACACTTTTAAATTTAAAATACCAGTCAAATAAATAAATAAATAAATAAATCAAGGCCAATTTTCAACCCCATTTGTTATATATAGGATTATGGTATGGCTGATTTGGATATCCAAACCAGTGGTGATAACGAATCTTCAGTACATCCAATAGGGGGATCCAAAATAGGGCTTCAAAATAGGGAGCACTGACTCAGAAGCCTCTGAGCAATGCAGTCACTCTCTGTCAATGAGTTTAAGTCCAGCTCATTGCTAGCTTCCTCTCCAGTCATTTGTGGGAAAGTCTGCCAGCAATCTTCAGATGGCTGTAAGTTTCCCCTCTTTACATCACCTTAAGATACGAAGCTCTAATACAGGAACTCAGAAAAAATTATTTTGAATGTGGACCTTGACAGATAAATTCAAATGTACATAGGAGACAAAATACTGTTGCATTGTTTGAATTTTTGCAGATCTTTAGAGAAATCAAATGGTGATCACAGACGACTAGATGCTCCAGTGTTTTTAGGTCAAGCAGTGGAGGAGAAAGAAGAAGGAGGCTCTATATGGATAGCTAAGAAAGAAAATGTCACAGTAAGAAAATCAATGCCTTGCTCATGACTCATTTTCTCAGGGCTAAGTTGGTTAGCGCGCCAGGGTATTGTAATGACCCAGGAGCCTCTCACCAATGCGGTCGCTGTGAGTTAAAGTCCAACTTATGCTGGCTTCCTCTCCGGCCGTGAGTGGGATGTTCTGTCAGCAACCTGCGGATGGTCGTGGGTTCCCCGCCGGGATGTGCCCGGTTTCCACCCACCATAATGCTGGCCGCTGTCAAAATATTCCTGAGTGCGGTGTAAAAAAATCAAATAAATAAATGAATCGTTTGCTCAAAAATATCAGACTGTACTAATGTGCCACTAAGGTGAAGATCATACACTGTTTTGCTGAAGTTAAGATGTCTGAATTATGATAGTATGTTAAACATCATCCAAAGAAAAAAGATATAAGATTGCCTCAGGGTATTATGTTCAGTTATGCCCTATAATTTCATTGAATTTTTAACCTGTGACCAATTAATAAACATGGTTCTCTAAGTCGATGAAAAATCTACCTGAAAGTTTATAGGGTTTACAGCGAATCGCATATTTTCATATGGTTTTTGGAAAAGATCTGTATTACGGTCTATACAGCCAGCTGATCAGCTGGTGAAAAATTTCGAATTTCTTTTTTTTCAAGTTTCCATAACTTAAATTTATACCTGATTGATCTATAGGACATCATTACCATCAGAATTTTTTAGATCAGTTTCGTATCTCATAAGGCCATCATTATCATGTTTTAGCTTTTGATTTTCTTTGTGTGTGTTTTGTTTTTTTTTTTCTTTCCGAGCTTTGTTTAAATTTTGTGTGTGTCTGGATTTTTTTTGTTTTTTTGTTTTGTTTTTTTTTTTTAAAGTGCTCAATATAATTTCAGCAAGTTGACCAGAGAAAACTTGACAAAGCAGAAGCTAAGATCCAGAAGAAACTAGAGAAAAGGTCTCAGCCAGAGATTTCATCTAGACCAGAAGCTCCAAGGTGCGGAGAAATTCTTGTACATGTATTTATATAAGTATTTCATTTACATAAACAGAATGAAACCCTAACTGAGGTAAACTTACAAGAGGATGTATTTCACTTGTTTTCTGCTCTAGGCTGTTGTCCTTTATATTCCCTAGCCGCCACTAAGCTCTTGTAAGAAAGATAGTGTGATTTTTATTTTTTTTATTTTTATAAAGTTTTAGAACATGCTTGAAAATTCTGCAATGTTTCTAGTATTTTCTTAGTCTTGTTTTTTTTCTCAAAAGTGTCATACATGTACTACTCTACCATGGTTACATGTAAATTTGATTAGAATAGATCACTGTGTAAACTGTAAATGAAAGAATTCATTTAGATGATGGAGAGTTACTGAACTGCGAGAAAGAAAATCTTCTTTTGTGAGCATTCATTCAGATTCGATATTGACAATAATTTGTTTTCATGTTGACAGTATGTCAGATGTTATAATTGAAGATTTGTTTTCATGTTGACAGTATGTCAGATGTTGCCACAGCAAGTCAACAAATCAATCGTAAAGATGAGCGTCTGGACGCATCAGGAAACAACAGATCATGTGATATTCGCATTGAACAGTTTGATGTTTCCTTTGGTAACAGGTAATAGTGTATCATTTCAAAAAATTCCCATAAAGGGACTAAGAATCGATTCTGATTGGCTGGTGTGAGGGATAGCATGTAGAGGCTATACCTAGCCCAAACTGATTTTTAAGTATGGCAGATCATTCAAGCATGACCAGGGCTGTATGATTTAACCAAGGAAATCCTGTCTCCACTTTCAGCCAATCAGCTTCGATACTGTATCGACTGGCCCCGATAGCACAGCTGATAAAACATCTGCTTCAGAAGGCAGTAGTTCCTGGGTCAGGTCACACCTTGACCTAAGACCTTAAAATGTGTCGTTTGGCGTTCAGCATTAAGGGAAGAGTGCAACGACTGGTTGACCTGTATCAGTAGAATGGCTCAGTCGCGTCGGCTTACTTGCCTTCCGTAAGTCATCTCAGTGAAGCAGCACTAGAGAAAAGAGGGATGGAAATCCAACCTGCAACAAGGAGGCACATTACATGCTTGTCATCAAATGACTGAAAAATTGTTAAGTACGATGTAAACCCCTAGCACTCACTCACTCGCTCGATTTTGTGTCCCTATAAAGATATGTTTATGCTATGCAGTATAAAATTACCTAAAATTTATCACTTGGTTAAGTTACACATTTTACCTGATTTCAGAGTTTCGTTGATCTTTGAAAGGTGATTTGAAGTTTCGAAGGTCGTGTCAAGAATGATATCACAGTGATAAAATACAAATTTAAGTTTCAGTAATATTTCATAACATTTATTTGACTCCAAAAAATCCTTTTTGTTTTGTTTTTTTTTTAACTTGTACTCATTTACAGTATTGTTTCTACGAGTTAACAGGTGAACTGATAACTTCTGACATAAGTCACTGTATTTAATTTACAAACTGTATTGTTTTCTGTCTCTCATTCCCTCATAGAACATTAATCACAGGAGCAGACGTTCATCTCATATTTGGTCGACGCTACGGATTTGTTGGGAGAAATGGGCTGGGAAAAACAACTCTGTTAAAAATGATATCCAGGTAAGTCTACAGCCAAAACTAACATATTTTTGAGGTCTTGAAAAGGCTTACAGCTAAAATGCCTCTCAGAAATGGATGAAGTCCATTTTGATGCAGTATTTATACAATGTACTTAAAATTTTTAATGTGGACTTCTTATATGTTAATTATCAACATTCATATCTGGTCAAAAAACTTTTGGTTTGTACATGTAGTATGAAAGACTGATGTAAAAGTAAAACTGAATGCTTTGATTAGGGAGGAGGCTATGGACTCATGGTCTTTCAATCTCTAGGACACAGGAGGTAGCTAGTGGTTCAAACCTGGCCTTAAACAGGGAAATTAAACGTCTAGATTTGTAGATTTGTCATTTCCACAACTGGCTTTGAATTGGATTAAATTTTGACTGAGTGAACGGGGTATACAGTGTTTCGCATAAAGTTAAGGCTTTTTTCATGTGACACATTTTGGTGGAATCTGTTTGATTCATCCATATTATAGGGCCACAATATAAGTCTCTTGTGTATTTTGATTAATGTCTTAACAGAAGAACGTAGTGGCATCAAAATGTCATTTTAAAAGGCTTCGTGCCTCTGAAAATAAATTTTACATATCGGCTACTGAAGTGTAGGTGAAATACAGAAACGCTTGAGTCTGTTCATAAAAATGTTATATATTCATTTCCATCTTCTAGTTATTTTGTCCCCCATTTTCGGCCTATTTTAATTTTGACTTGACTGTATCCCTTCTTCTAAATTTTTTTTTGCTGTTGTTTTCTTGTAATTATTAATTAACATGAATATCATAATGAAGATGTGCCAAAATAAAGGTATACTCTAGTTCTTCGGCCTTTTCGACCGCCTTTTCAACGAATATTTTTGTACATTCTGAGAGAACTACAAAGTGTAGAAAACTAATTTGCTCAGCTTTATGAAGCTCAGATCTTTCATAGGGACATGAACAAATCATTTTAGCATCATTTTGATAATAGTTGTATGCTTAATTTCAACTGAGAAATGTGCTTAAGTGCTTGAATAGGTTGAAGATTGGCATTAGTGAGTTTAACATGACATAAAGAAGCAAGCCCTGTAAGGATTTCATTCTTTTACAGCCGACAGTTGAAGATCCCATCTCACATCTCCATCTTGCACGTGGAGCAGGAAGTGGTAGGGGATGACACATTGGCGCTGGACAGCGTACTGGAGTGTGACGAGAAACGCCACAGCCTTCTCCAGGAGGAGAAACAGATAAATGCTCAGCTGGCAAAATCAAGGCAAGTACTGAATTCCACTGGGGTCTCCATGACTTAGCATGCTAGCACAGCGCAATAACCCAGAAGTCTCTCACCAATCAGATCACTTCACCAATGTCACACATAATTTTGATAAATATTCATAATACAAAAGCGACAGTCATATCATCCATGTATTGATCAAAGCAGAGCTTTTGTCTTGTGAAAAACTAGTGTTGTTCTTTTCATTCCTTGAATGTCTGAAACTGATCATCTGACCTTTAAGTGAGTCGTGTGTATGCAAATTAGGATGTGTGTCATAAACCACAGAGTACTGCATAAAATGCCAATCAAATGAATTCTTAAATAAATCAACGGCCCTGATTGCACAGTTGGTAGAGGATCCGCTTCGGGAGCGGTAGAACCAGAATCAGTCCTGGGTCGAGTCACACGTAAGACTGCAAAAGAGGAAGTTGTAACTTCCTAGCTTGGCGTTCAGCATGAAGGGGATAGTGCAACGACTGGTTGACCTGTATCGGTATAATGGCTTGGGTGGGGCGGCTTCCTTACCTTTGGTAAGTCGTCTCGGTGAAGCAGCACTAGATAAAAGAGCAGTGGAAATCCGTCCTGCAACAAGGAGGTACATTCCATACACCCTAAGGATTCCTTCGTCGTCATATGACTGAAAAATTGTTGAGCACGATGTTAAACCCCAAGCACTCACTCACTCGCTCTTAAATAAATCAATAAATTCTTAAATGAATCAATAAATTAACAGATTCAAAATATAAAAATAATCTCCATAAAATTCTATTTCACATATTGAATTTATGAAATATGTTTTCCTTTTCAGTGAAGCAGGAAAGGCTGACGCTGCCATATCTGGTCGTCTGAACGAGATTTACCATGAACTGGAGGCCATGGAAGCAGACAAAGCCCCGGCTAAGGCAGCAGTCATTCTCTGTGGCCTGGGATTTACTACAGAAATGCAGCAGAAAATGACCAAGTAAGGGAGAGATCTGGGAATTTGTAATACATCTATAGTTAATTTACAAATTTATGAAAAAGCTTTGTGATGTTTTGTCTTTCTTTAATAGTCAGTCCCAGTTGTGCTTTATTTTGTTGAAATTTTCAGGCCTGCGAATCACGAAGTAGCCTTAAGACTCAGGTCAGACTTTGTTTTAACCCATGGTATAATTCCTGAGAGAATTTTCAAACTTTAGGGATAATTATCAGTCATATAAGCCTAGGACAACTCTAGGTATTAAAATAAAATTTCTGTTAAAGGTAAGCATCAATTTTTAGAGCAGTAAACTATTTTGAAGTTTCTGCCAGCAACCTGCGGATGATTGTGGGTTTCCCTCGAGCTCTGCCTGGTTTCCTCCCACCATAATGCTGGCTGCAGTCATATAAGTGAAATATTCTTGAGTACGACATAAAAGTATGTGGAATAGCATACATAAATAAAGTCAGTTTTGTGTGTGAGGAAGACAGATTACGCATTCAGTGACTTTGGTTGATACATTACAAGCATTTAAGGTGAAATGACATTTTACACAACTTGAGAAAATATTGCTCTTAGATCTAAAACTGTCCTACATTCCATTGAGTATGCATACTGTAGGAAATGAAACATACATGTGCCTTCAGAATGTAGAACTCTGAGCAAATGAATTAATAATTAAAGGCAATCTGAGTGATTGTTTTCTTTCTTTTCTTTCCAAAGAGAGTTTTCTGGAGGCTGGAGAATGAGACTGGCACTAGCTCGAGCACTTTTCACAAAGTAAGTCAAGAAAAAAGATAACTATGTCTCAATTGTGTGTGTGTGTGTGTGCAGTTATCAAGAAATACAGTGAAAGAAGGTACTCAGTTTTAATAAATAATTTCATTTCATTTTGATGAAGATTCATTTATTCATTGGCCATTAGTTTGTTACCAATGAGGTCGTGTGTAGAAATGCAGGTCTTTGTGTTTTTGATGCGGCTGTAAATTTCCAAGATTTGTCAGGTGCCTGGTTCAGATCGGTGGCTTATCCCAAGAACTCCGTTTCCTGATCACATTAACTTGACCACTGTCGTGTGAGAGAAAAATTCTTAAGCAGGACATTGAACACTCTTCAAAGAAATAATTGTGTTTTAAGCCTCAGTGTTGAGGTATTGATTAAATACCAAAGTGGGGGCCTCCGTAACTCAGATGGTTAGTGCGTTAGTGCAGCGTAATGACCCAGGAGTCTCTCACCAATGCAGTCGCTGTGAGTTCAAGCCCAGCTGGCTAATAAGTAGGAAGGTCTTTCAGCAATCTGCGGATGGTCGTGGGTTTCCCCCGGGCTCTGCCCGGTTTCCTCCCACCATAATGCTGGCCGCCGTCGTATAAGTGAAATATTCTTGAGTGTGGCGTAAAACACCAATCAAATAAAGAAATGAATTTAACCCACGACCATCCGCAGATTGCTGGTGGACCTTCCCACTTACAGCTGGAGAGGAAGCCAATCAAATAAATAAATAAATACCAAGGCCAGATGTTTTGGTTCCTCAACCCCGTATGTTCACAGGAAACTTTTCTGAATTTTTCTGGCCTTCTAACAATGTGACTTACATTTTAGCTGTTTCTTGTCAGTTTTAAAGGGATATACCACTGAGAGAAATTCAACATTTTTGAGTTGGCACAGCTAAATACCAAAAATGGGTTCGTGTCCAGACTAAACCTCCTGGGCTTGTGTTTTCCGAAAAATGTCAATTAAGAGAATTATAAGGGGAAGTGCATCACTGGGCTAAACTGTCCGCCCAACGAGATAACATGCAAATGAGGCAGCATGAAAATTCCCACATGGCAGCATTCACTTGTGAATCACACATGTAAATATAATAATATGATATGAAAGCAAGATGAATAAAGGAGAAAATTGAGAAGCTGAACGCTTCTGAAACTTTTCTGAATGTGCCTGAAGGAAAGATGTACCATTTATGCCTCCAGAACCCAATAAGAAAAATAATCCGTAAATTATTGTCAACAAGACTGGCATGAAATTTTTCACAATGTATGTGTATGTGATACAATAGGACTGTTTTGACATGGCTCAGTTGGTTAGCGTCTGTTTCGGGGGCTTGAGATCCAGGTTCAATCCTGGGTCGAGTCACACCTAAGGCTTTAAAAGAGGCAGTTGGAGCTTCCTGGCTTGGCTTGGCGTCCAGCATTAAGGGGAAGTGCAACGAATGTTTGACACGTATCAATATAATGGCTTGGGTGGGTCAGCTTCCGTAAGTCTAAGTAGGAAAAAGAGAGGCGGAAATCCATCCTTCAACAAGGAGACACATTACATGCACTCTAAGGGTCCCTTCATCGTCATGTGTTTAAATTATTAAACCCTAACGGCGTTAAATCCAAAGCACTCACTCTCTTGTTTTAACATTTACTGATGAAAGAGTTTGAACTCGAACTCGCCTATTCTTGAGAATGGTATTAATCCTCAGTCAAAAATAAATAAATCATATTTGCTGTGTTCTCAAGTCTTGTATGCTTCATTTCAGACCTGATTTGCTCTTGTTAGATGGTAAGTTACTTCTTATTCTTACAGATTTACTGAACAGTTTATTGCACATTAATTTTTTTTCAAACTGATGAGATTCTTAATATTTCATTTTAAATAACATGATGATGATGCATGCAATTAGTGTCAAAATGTTTCACATGCAGCCGCTGTGAGTTCAAGTCCACCATGCTGGCTTCCTCTCCTGCTGTACGTGGGAAGGTCTGTCTGCAACCTGTGGATGGTCATGTGTTTTCCCCGGGCTCTGTCTGGTTTCCTCCCACCATAATGCTGGTCGCCGTTGTATAAGTGAAATATTCCTGAGTACGGCGTAAAACACCAATCAGTCAGATCAAAATGTTTCAATACATCATCGTGATAGTTCGTACCCGGCTATCCGGTCACTCCTGATTCGATTTAGCTACACCGACAGAACTGAGAAGTTGGCTTAAAAAGAAGTTTGTGAAGTATAAAGGCAAATTGTTTATGATAGTCATGAACATTAATACAAAATCTGAATGGGATTTTACTTGGGATTTTTTTTTTTTTTCCAGAACCTACAAACATGTTGGACATGAAGGCCATTATCTGGCTGGAGAATTATTTACAGGTCAGTTTATGTCCCTCGTAGAAAATACGTAAAAATAAATATACCCTAATTCGTCAACCTTTTCGCATATGATAGAGGAACTTTCAGTGCAATTTATGCGCATTTTTTATTTGAGTTTGGAGACAAAAACACAGTGGTTGGAATGACCAATTTCAGGGCCTCACAAAAAGTATAATTTTGTCACTGTGCACAGAATAATGCCTTCAAAGTATGCTTGAACCTTGCAAACATATGAAAAGGTTGAAGAATTACTGTAGAGTACATTACATTTCTGGCTTTTTGCTTTAATAAGTAGCATTCAGTATAAGAAGTATTAACATTTTTTTTGGGGGGGGGGGGGGGGCGTATTTAAACATTCTGGGTATAGCAAGTGCTGATGTGGGCTGAGAATTGTGGGAGACAAGACACCCATTCCCCAGCATAGAGGAGTTACACAACATCAACACCCTGATAGAACAGTAGTCAGTCAGCCGTATTAACATTAGCATGGCCACAGTACTCCAATATGGCCGCCAGAAGTATATGTAGATCATTCAATGTTAATGTGCTGCTTCATGAAAATGCCATGCTGAAAATGACTTCATTCAGTGACATTGTACTGACAGCAAACAGACCAGTACTAAGACTACATGTACCTCCTGTTAAGCACCGAACAAGGAAATACAATCTATATCCGTAACATCTTGGTCAAGTGCATTTTTAATAAATGAATGAAGGAATGACTATGGCTTATAACCAGTTTGGCAATATGGCAGTCATATCAGGGCAAGAGCATGTTTAAATCAGGAATCAGTAAATAATTTTTGTTGCGATAATGAACTCCTCTAAAATCATATGATTAACCTGCGAATGTTATTCAAGCCATGTAAAATAACACAAGCTTTAGCTAAAGTTTGAAATCCACATTCATATCTTGTTTTTTAACTACATCATATTATTGAGGCAGAGAGTTATACAATACAAGAATGGACTGGTAAAGTGCATCGTAAGGTCCCAGGTTCAAATCCAGCTGTTGCAGCTTTGAAAATAGATGACTTGTCAGGTACCTGGCTAGTTAGGTTCAGCATTTCTCCCTCTGCTCTGCCAGTTTTCTCCACCCATAACCTGACAACCATTGTATGAGTGAAATATCCAAAACTACAAAATATCACGAAATAGAATTTTGTTTTTTTTTTCACCAGACATGGCCCACAACAATCCTGGTTGTTTCCCATGACCGTTCGTTCCTGGACGCAGTGGCCACAGATATTCTGCACATACACTCACAGAGGATTGACACGTACAGGGGCAACTATGAAGTCTTTCACAAAACCCGAGATGAGAAGCTGAAAAACCAGCAGAGAGAGTTTGAGGCTCAGAAACAGTACAGAGATCATATACAGGTAAGTGTTGGAAATATTGGAAGCCGGTCACAGCCAAGTGGTAAAAATGTCTGTCTACAATCACTAGGACATGAACTGTTGGGTTAATCTCAGTCTTGGACACAGGGCGAATTGATTTCCCTTAAAAGTTCGTGCCACTCTCTATTTACGAGAATCTAACTTGATTCTCATGTGTCGGTATTGAAAATATTGTAAATTCCCAACTTAAAATATGGTTGAAAGGCTCTTCATTGGCTCTGGACATCCGTAATTGATATGTGACGTTTTACAACAATGACATATACGTTACTGCCTGTTGCTCTTCTGTCTTTTGATACATTATGTCTTCACAGTATGAGTTCTGAACACTGATTGGATACAATGCTAAGCTTCCAGCCAATAGTAGCTCCCTTTCCTTTTAAGTTTGCAGTTGCATCTCCATCAGTGGCTAAAGAATCTTTCTCTAAAAAGACTCTAATGATGTTTGAGCAAAGCTTGAAAAATGGCTTTGATTTCATTGAAGGAGAGACGGCACTAAAGGTTGTGATATTTCAACAACAGAAAGCCTGGGAATGATTTTTTTTTTTCATGAGATTACCTTAACATTTGAAATGGGCCATATTTAGCAATGCTGTGAAGGAATATGAAAAATAAACTACTTGCGAAATTCAGGCCCTTGACACTGGATCATCAGTATCCCCCACCCGTGTTCTCAGTGATTTTGGTGCCATATATTGTTAACAGTGCTTTTACTGTCACTCATGTGGTCTAACATCATATACATATACCTTGGAGATCACATGCGTATTGAGTTTGCCCTGAGGGCGAAAATATTTGTTTAACATGGCAAAGTTTGTCAGTTGTTTATCAAAGGCTTGTGGCTTACTCCTGGCATTCGTGTTTCCCACCAACCATATAAATGAAAATTTCTTAAGTATTGTGTCAAACGCCAAACAAAATACCTCAATTGACATGTGGCCAGTCATTCTGTCAATCATTTCTGTCTCTGGTCTATTTCAGGTTTTCATCGATAGGTTTAGGTACAATGCCAACAGAGCCTCACAAGTTCAAAGCAAGTTAAAGTTGCTGGAAAAATTGTAAGTATCCACATACATCAAATGAATCTCTTGATTTTATGTTTTTTACTGAAAAAACTGAAGAGCATTCAGCTATAATGTGTTTTGTGTGTACACTCAACCTCAACATTACTCATGCTTTAGCTAGTACAGATAAATCCCTTCATCTTAAACCAAAACTGGGGCCCTCCGTGGCTCAGTTGGTTGGCGCGCTAGCGTTGCATAATGACCCAGGAGTCTCTCACCAATGGGGTCGCTGTGAGTTCAAGTCCAGCTCATGCTGGCTTCCTCTCCTGCCGTAAGTGGGAAGGTCTACCAGCAACCTGCGGATGGTCGTGGGTTTTCCCCGGGCTCTGCCTGGTTTCCACCCACCATAATGCTGACCGCCGTCGTATAAGTGAAATATTCTTGAGTACAGCATAAAACACCAATCAAATAAATAAATTAAACCAAAACTGGATCTTGAAGAAAGTTATGGTACTATTGATATATCCGGGGTCAGCTGAACGACTGTGGTTTGGTTAATAGTTATGTGTATTTCTGAGGAATATGATCTGTGAGTACATTTCTACCAGTATTGAAAAGTATTGACAGTTTTGTATTCTTCTTCCAGACCAGAATTGAAACCTGTAGAAAAAGAAAGTGAAGTGATATTAAAGTAAGTCTTGTTTTATTTCTTGACAGAAATAATGGTGACTATGATGTGTATTCATTACACATGTAAAAATGTATGTAAATCCCTGAATTTCAAGGTTTACGGTAATGAGAAAAGTTCTGCTGGAGAGTTAAACCCTTTACAAATGTGAACCTATATTTTTTATTGTGTGTTTCAGGAAAACAGTTAGTTTGAAACTTTCTTAGAACCTATTACAGTCAAACCCTTGTTAAAATGGAGATAAATGTGGTCATAATCAAAGTCTTAAGAAGGTTTTATACAAGTGGGCAAATGTGTGTGAAGTGCGGGAATTCCAATTTAAGACAATCAGGCCAGTTATGCCGTCAAATCAAGAAAATCTTTTAAAGAATGACTAAATTTATTCAGAATTGGCACAGTGTGATTGTGTTTAACACATACTCTTTTAGCATATGAAAGGGCAGATTTTAAAGGCCATTTATAAAAGGAGAGGAAAACCCACAGGCTTGATATGTCTTTTCTAATTGTCAAAAAATTGTTTAATTTTCATCAGTTTAACTTCAGAATGTGCACAAAAAATAGCGACTTGCCACTATGTCCACAGTGAGCTGTCTGACATTTTTTTCCAAATTCTAATGATGTTTTTGCATTCTTGTTCATATCAAAATGTTATTGACAAAAAACATGAATTTATTTATTTTTTTTATTTGTTGCTGTGTTAAGTGCCAAAATATTCAGGTACGTGTAGGTTATGATATCTTTATACATGTCTTATATAAAGATATCTCTGCCCAGAGTCCTTATGTATGTATTGTCTTTCAGGTTTCAGGATTGTGATAAGTTGTCTCCCCCTATACTACAGCTGGATGAGGTGGAGTTCTATTATAACAAAGACCATGTCATATTCTCAAACATCTGTGTCAACGCCAACATGGGATCGAGAATCTGTATAGTATGTACATGTATTTATTTGTTGAAATATTTGCAGTTGTTTTTTTCTTTTGGACCTGCCAAGCTGAGAAGAAATTTTACAAAGGTGTTACAGAGTGGTTTTCATTATAACATATGTGCATAGCGACAAATCCAGAGCATTAATCATTTATCTCCCTTGCATGGTCAGCGTCATTTAGCAGTGGAAAGGAATATGCAGATGTGAATTTTCACTTATCTACAGGAAGGTCGTTAATAAATACCTAAAATCTTTGACCTTTTCTGTTCTCTAGGTGGGTGAGAATGGTGCAGGTAAAACAACGTTATTAAAACTTCTGCTGGGGAGTTTGGACCCTGTGCGAGGGATTCGACATGTTCACAGAAGCCTGCGGATTGGCTACTTCAGTCAGCATCATGTCGACCAGCTCGACATGGGTGCCTCATCAGTGGAGCTTCTCGCAACACGATTTCCAGGTACACGTAGACATAATTAATTAGTCAGACAAGGCCCCAATCCAGGTGTTGAAGGGAAGGTACCATTTTAAATTCAAGAGTGCACGTTGTCAGGCTGAATGGCCTAATTTTAGTCATTTTTGGCTTATTTGTGCTGACAAAAAGCATTTTGGGTAAAAAATTGGGAAAGACAGAATCCAGGTATTGGGTTAGGCCATGCCAATCTTGGTTTGCTTTTCAGAAAGAATATGAAAATTATCAAGCATTCCTCTGTTGAGTCAATTATTTCTGGTGGGGGAGGGGGGAGCAAATTAATTTTCTTAGTATGTACATTCCACAGCCAATAGAAAGTAATTTACAGATCATGTGACCCTAGTCATTTGAAGGCATGTTGTGCATCACTTGACATCATACAACAAGCTAATCACAGAGTTGTCTTCTTTCATAAGAAGAGCCTAGTTCAGCCTTGGTATTTATTTGGGCTTGTGAATTGCCTTGTGAGAGGCCGGTTTCCTCTCACCATTATGCTGGTCATTGTCATAAAAGTGAACTATTTTTGAGTATAGCGTAAAACACCAATCAACTAAATGCAATAAATCTGTCATACAATTGTTGTAAGGACTTCACTTTAACAAAATTAGTAGGGCATGGTCCTGTCTTTGAATTTAAACTATTACTGTGGCTACATGGCTGATGTACTTCTTTTGGGACTTGAAAGTCATGGGCTTTCTTTGGAAATAGCCTTCTTACTGTAACGGGAGCAGTTTTCCAGTGCTTATACTAGCAGTAGCTAGGGGGAATTTTCCTTTAGCTCAGTTGGTATAGGGCTGGACTTTGGACCTGAGTTCGAATCCTTGTGTGACCCACGTAGTGAAATCCTTCCACCTTTACACTTATGAGGAAGGTATTTGAGGAAGCGACTATCAATCAAGTATAACATATACAGTATAATATATATCAAATGTAGACCATGCTTTGCTTGATGTGGTGAACAATGTGTTTGGAAGATTTCAACTCAGACTGTTTGCTGAGCTGTAATACTCATGCATTTTGAATGGTTTCATAGCAAACCTGCAAGTTTCAACACATAATAATTTAACTAGGGAAATTCTTTGCTTGATGAATTGATTCATTTCAAGAATCATGGATGCTCTCAGCTTCATTTTTTATACGTTATATCACTGCCGTTCCCTGGTTTAAGCATCTTCTCGCCACAATATTGCTGCAATACTGCTGAAGTGGCCACCATCAGTCATTCATTCATTCTTTGTAGAACTACATTTATGGCCTCTCTTCTGGGTGTTTGCATGTTTCATGAACCTCTGAATTACCGTTTTTGTATTTCCTGTTTTTCTCCAAGGTAAACCTGTGGAAGTGTACCGGTCATTCTTGGGCTCTTTCGGGGTGACGGGAGATATGACCTACATTTATGGCCTCTCTTCTGGGTGTTTGCATGTTTCATGAACCTCTGAATTACCGTTTTTGTATTTCCTGTTTTTCTCCAAGGTAAACCTGTGGAAGTGTACCGGTCATTCTTGGGCTCTTTCGGGGTGACGGGAGAGTTAGCCACACGTCCTGTGGGGACTTTGTCAGGAGGCCAGAAGAGCCGTGTTGCCCTGGCAACCATGAGCATGACAATGTGAGTTAACTCTACTCTGCCTGTAAAATGAACGGGAATCATAGTTTGCATTAGATTAGGATTAAGGAACAATCTTACTAAGAAGTTTTCTGCTTCAAAAGGCAATAGTGTCATGTACTCTTGTGCCTGGTGTATTTATTGTGAAATGTCCTTGCAGAGTCTCTGATCCCTCATGCTTTTGTGAAATGTTCTTCCAGAGTTCTTGATTCCTCGTGTATTTCTGCTTTGCTGAAGTAATAAAAGACAAGATGTTTAGAAATTGAAAGCAAGAGAAGTTCAGTTTTGTGTGCATGACTAATAGTCACCGTAATCTGTGTGATGTTGACCAGTAAAAGGACACACATTCCATCATATTTGTTTCAAGCAAGATTTCTTTTTAATGAAATAATTTTTGAAATGTGTGAAGAGAAAGAGGAATGGTGAATTTCCTAAGTGTTACTTTGGCGATGATTTTCAGGCCTAACTTCCTCATTCTTGATGAACCCACTAATCACCTGGATATGGAGACAATTGAAGCTTTGGGCAAAGCTCTGGAGAAATTTCAGGTGGGTAGTTACATTAATCTGTGTCTGGTGTGCTGGAGGCATGCTGTTGAATTTACATGTATGACTCAGAACAGCACTGGTGGCAACATTTGCTGGAGGCATTTTGATGCTGTTGAGTTTACCAGTATGACAGAACAGCCCTGGTGACAGTATTTGCTGGAGGCATTTTGATGCTATTGAGTTTACCAGTATGACAGAACAGCCCTGGTGTTAACATTTGCTGGAGGCATTTTGATGCTAGCTGTACTGGAATTCAGTTTTGCCGTACTAGGGTTCCGGTTAGCTGTACTGGAATTCAGTTTAGCCTTACTAGGGTTCTGGTTAGCTGTACTGGAATTCAGTTTAGCCTTACTAGGGTTCTGGTTAGCTGTACTGGAATTCAGTTTTGCCTTACTAGGGTTCTGGTTAGCTGTAGTGGAATTCAGTTTTGCTTTACTAGGGTTCTGGTTAGCTGTAGTGGAATTCAGTTTTGCCTTACTAGGGTTCTGGTTAGCTGTACTGGAATTCAGTTTTGCCTTACTAGGGTTCTGGTTAGCTGTAGTGGAATTCAGTTTTGCCTTACTAGGGTTCAGCTTCAAAAAGAATTCTAGCTTTAACTTGATTTCAGTTATGTTTTACCATGGCTCTGTTTAGCTATAATATGTTTCAGTTTAGTTTTTACCAGGGTTCTGGTTAGCTGTAACATGTTTCAGTTTAGCTTTCAGCAAAGTTCTGTTAAGCATTTCCATGGTTATGTTTACATTTAGCTTGGTTCAGTTTAGCTTTTTCTAGGATTCAGTTAAACATTTCCATAGTTATGTTTAGCCTTTTCAGGATTCCGTCTTTTAAGCCTTACAGTCATCGTATATTTCTGTATAAACATATAATACGTATTTGGTTGCTGTGAGTTTAAGTCCAGATTATGCTGGCTTCCTCCCCATTTATATGTAGGAAAGTCTGTGAACAACCTACGAATGTCGTGGGTTTTCTCCGGACTGTGCCTGGTTTCCTCCCACCCATACTACTGGCTGCAGTCATCCAAGTGAAATACTGTTGAGTACAGTGTAAAACTTGTATCAGATAAATAAATGCAAATGTTTCTGGTGTTTGTTTTACAGGGTGGAGTCGTGCTTGTTTCCCACGACGAGCGGCTGATCCGCATGGTGTGTACAGAGATGTGGGTGGTGCGGGGCGGCACCGTCAGGAGCCTTGAGGGAGGATTTGACGAGTACAAAAAGAGCGTGGAAGAAGAACTGGAACTGCAGTCTAGATAACCACTGGCTGGTCCTAGTGAAAGCTTTCCCAAAGTTGTATGTGGGGTTGTCACAGACTGTCAAGGGAAATGGCTCCATAGAACAAATACAGCAGTTTTCCTACAGTTGTATGCGGAGTGATTGTCGGAGACTTTCAAAGGAAATAAGTCTGTATAACCAGTACAGCAATTTCCCCACAGTTTTATGTGGGAGACTAACAGAGGAAAATAACTACACACAGGGAAGACAGCCA
The DNA here is from genome assembly GCF_032854445.1 of Liolophura sinensis. NCBI lineage: Eukaryota > Metazoa > Mollusca > Polyplacophora > Chitonida > Chitonidae > Liolophura > Liolophura sinensis. Next base: position 4,125,355 of record NC_088299.1, read on the forward strand.
CTTTCCTCACAGTTTCATGTTGCATTGGGGGAGACCGTCAAGGGGAAGTAACTCCACATAGCGAACACATTAACTGTTGTACATTGTTATGTGGGGTTTTAAGAGACTGTCGAATTTTTTCCACACAACATAGACATCAACTTTCCCACAGTTGTATGTTGGGTTAAAAGAGACTATCGGCTGCTGGTGGAGTGAAGGGAGTTGATTCCTAAACTATCTGTACAGAGGTATCAAATGTGCGACTTTGATATATTTTGGGTGTTGGTTTTAGGACAAACCAATCATGGTTATTTTAGTGTGAATGTAAGGACACTCTGTCTCTCACTCTCTCTGTTTAAAACCTGGAAAATTTCTCGCAGATTTCTCAACATTGTAATCAACTGTTAACTGGTTAATCCTGCAGGATTTCCTTTAACTGCTGTTAGCAAATCTCTGCTTTTGAGCCTTTGCTTCAAAATCTAACAAAAAATCGGTCCTTTGTCGTTCTGAACATGACGGGTTTGAATGAAAGTTTTAAAAAAAACATCTCAGTTTTGTTCTTCAAAAAGGTCCAGTATTTCTGCAAGAAACGAGAAGGGAGAGAAATTGATGAGGACGTTGATGAAATGAAAACCCAATAAATAATCATCCTGGATTATGTTGAGATTATTTTCCTGATGTCTGATAATTAAAGCATGTCACAGATACCTTCTTCACCATTGGTCACTATTACTACTGACAACTTTCCAACAGGGAATACAGTTTGTTATTAAAGCACATAACAAGCAGTAATGCAACTGAATGATGAAACTTCTGGTATCATGCTTTTATACTGAACCATTTGTGAAATTAAAGCTAAAATTTGAAATATAATTTTACACCTTATTTTTGGGCCATAGAAATTAAAATTTCGTCCACCTCATCAGTGTTGTTTTCCAGTACCAAAATTAAACACTGTGACAAGTTTTTGATTTTTTGCTTGATTGAGAAAAGGCTTTGAAAATTGGTCTTGGATGTTAAAACCAAGTGTGCTGAAAAAGAAAATTAGTATCTGTGAAATCAGTACTTGTATTGAATGCGTTGGTGGTTAAATTTTAGAACATTTGGACATCTTTGTGACTGTCAGTAATTTAATCATGCTATTCTAACGCGGAAAACTTCGTACATGCAGTACAAACGTGAAAAACTCCATACATGTAGTTGGTAAAATGCAGGGAAGAGGGCCGCGAAATGGTTTTGCGGTGGGACGGGAGTGGGTCGTGGGGGGCTGAGGGTAGAATTGTCAAGCTGTACATGAAAGTCTGGTTCCCGGGTTTCAGCGTTCTTGACCCTCTGGTCTTGTTTCTTGGCCTTAGACTGAGCATTGGGCCAATGTCTAAAACCTAAAAGTAACGGTGATGTATGGGAAAATCGCATTTCAAAATTATTTATTCAATATAATAAATGATTCATCTCCTTTAATTTGTTTTCACGAGTTCGTTCTTCTCTGCATTGTTTGTCGATGCTTTGTTAATTTACTTTTATTTTTATTTATTTCATTGTTGTTTAAAACCGTTAAAACTTCATAGTCCGAGATTGCTCAGACGTTTGAACATTTTGTTCGGCCGTGGATGGCCCCAAGCCAACGTCAGAACGCGCACCATTTAAAAACCTGACGCAGTTACCTGCCCTTGTCAAATATTTCGAGGCTGTTTGTACAGCCGTTCGAATAGAGCATCACCAAAGAATCTCGGACTAGGGAATAACTGTGCTTACGATAAATCGACAGACGAAAAGATATGGAACATAAGTGTCTGCAAACTTAAGGCCGTGAAGACGTATTTGATAGACAATGTTTATCTTAAACGCCGTGACACTGCAACTGCATCAGGTTTGTAAATGGAGCGCGTTCTGAAGTTGGTCTGGGGCCACCCTTGGCAGAACACAATTTTGCCAAACCTGAAAGTCAAAGTAACCTCGGACTTCAGTCTTCACTACTTGTGAGGCCTTCGTAACAATAAACGGATCAATACTCCCCTGTGACTGATTGTTGAAGACCACTGCAATTGTCTTCCACCAATATGTTCGTTGTTCGTCTGATGTTGGGAAAGTGACTTGCAAATGATCGCTGGTTAATGCATTAACCATTGATTCCGTTTTTGGAGGCGACCTACATGTATGTTAAGGCAGATTTCCACTATAGGCGCGTTAACTACAGCCGCACACTATAACTGTATATATTACTCGTGACGTGGCGTGGAAATGAGACGATAGAATAATTAATACTAGTCATGAGTGTAGAGGAAGTTGGACATCTAGGTTGTGCTTTTCTGGCGCTATAACGTTCTTTGGTTTAGAGAAACAATGCTGCAAAAACACATGGCTAAGTAGAAATATACTTCGTCTCTATCTGCTTGTGACCGCTTCGATGGCATTGTGATTGATCTTCCGATGTCGCGAGACCTAGGATCAAACCCGTGTGGGGCCATACCAAGACTAAAAATGGTACTTGCTGCTGCCTCGCTTGGCGTTCACCACAAAGGTTCGAGCAAGGAAACATGTCGGGATGGCCCGGTGTAAGTAAAATGTAACTGGGTGGGGTGTTAAGTCTGGTTTCTTTTCACTTTGGCGGCATGGACTCGCATTTCCGTGCCGTTCTAATTTAGGCCACCAGAATTTAAATGGAGCCGGTTTAGTTTAGGTTAGAGTTTTTCAATAGTTTTAACGTTCGGGCCGGCCTCGATACAGCAACTTTTAGCCAGAGTAACCGCGACTACATAGGTAAAGCCTGTACTTAACTCAGCGCAGTCGAATGCGTTATACATTAACAAAACCTGGTAAAGTAACCTACTAACCCAACTCAAATGTTTATTTTAAAAACAGCTCGTTTATTGACGTACGTATCTGAAATTTGCATAACATAGACCTACATGAATGTACATGTACATGTATATTATTCAGCTGTGCGCATATGATGTAAAAAAAATTTACTATAAATGTACATTGGCTTATTCATGTAACTGGCCTTGCGATCAGAGTGTCCATCTCGATGTCAAGAGACTAAGGATCAAAACCGGGTCGGGTCACACCAGAGACTGTAAAAATTCGTTGCTGCTTCGTTTGGTGTTCAGCATTGAGAGGTTAGAGCAAGGAAACGGGACTGGTTGGCCCGGTGTCAATATAATGTGACTAACTGGGGTATGATATCTACTTACTCGCTCATTGTTATAAATATGTACACAAAAACTTCAGATCTAAAGCACAAAAAAAAAATTAACATAAATTCCATGCTTTTCGAAATATCAGATCCATGAACACGGTAGAAAATGATACGTCAGATGAAATTTGCTATGGTAAGATGTAAAAATACATGTGCATCAAAGATGTACAAAAAAAGATTATGGTCTTTCCCTTCCCACCAACTGTAGATGCGATATTCTCACGACTGACCGTATGACAAATGTACTTGGCACAGGGCTGTGGATTACACCAGAATCTCTCCTCCCATAAACCTTAAAGCCTTCGAAAAAGTGGATAACTCACTGTGTGTAATGGTAAAATATAAAAAATGTACAGCACAGAGAGTAAAACCAGAGCAGCGAGACCGTGTAATAGCTGGCAAACGGTAACACGTACCCGGCGAGATACGGTCCCTTGTGAATTTACCTCAGTCAGGGTTTTATTCTAACTGTTCATGTATATGCTTAAGACAGTAGCAAATTACACGCTCTTTGGAACCATGGCTTAAGCAGAAATAGGTAAAAAATATGTGCAGAGATGTAAATTGCATAGACCTCGCCAATCTGGAATTGTTGTATTGTCATCAACGCCATTGAAAATCAGTCCACTGATGTTATTTTTACAGCCTTCTGACACCTTAAGACCTTGAACAGAGCAAACCCCAAATATGTCTTTTTATCATAAATCGACTATCCCAGAGTGTACAGAGTGTTTATATTCCAGATCGAGTAACCCCAACAGTACAGCTTTATATTCCAAACCGGGCAGCACAAAAATACGACCTAATCTCGCAAATATGGCAACTGAGAAAATACGTCTGGTTTTGTCAAATTGCACAATCGGGGGAAATACAATTTGATGAGTTCAACAAAATTAAATGCATTCGGAGCTGCCTGTGAGGTTGAGAATATTTTGACAATGTCATTACTGCACATTTGGTGGGTCAAGCAATACTTGTTAATTTCAAGAGTTGCCAAGTTGTTCCTCTAGCCAATCAGAAATGATTTGAAGATTCATTTTTAACCAATGAATGTTGGCTAACGTCTTCTCTACGGATTGTACTATAGCGCGAGATTTGGTTGCCTGTTCCGGATACTGTGTCATGAAGTCGATCAACTGAAACATTAAGAACAAAAAAATTGGAAGCTAGTTTATGTATGGCATGTTACCATATTAGAGGTCATTGCTATCGGAGAGGTACACTAGAAACAAAAATCTGTTAAACAAATCTGTTAAAACAGAAAGTCCGTGGCCTGGATGATGGTACAATGTATTCTGTTGTTATAGCATAATACTATGTTATATAGCATCAACAGATTATCGTATTGGTCTGATACAATCTTTATTTTGAGTAAATATAATGAGGTCTGGGGAATCCCTCAATCATCCACAGGATGCAGGAAGAGCTTCCCACATACGGCCTAAGAGGACGACAGCTTGAGCTACACTTGAACTCACAGCAACGTCACCCAGGCTCCTGGGTCACTGTGCTGCACTAGCACGCTAACAATTAGGCCACGGAGGCCCCACGTTATACTAGTACACATGTAATTTGTAGACTCCTGCGTTGTAACTGTTTGGAGCTTTGGTGACAATATATTCCATCCTTTATTTGCCAAAGGTCTGTGGTTTATAGCGGACGATTTCCTCCACCAATTACAGACCGCCGTCGTATACTGTAAAAACTGTTTAGGTACCTAATACCCCCCCCCCCCCGACTTAAAGCGACCTTCGACGCAGCAAGAATTGGATTCAAACACGTGATCTCATCGATCAATGTATGATAGTTTCATCTTGCCAGCGTTTAAACTATTCCAGACGAGGATGCTCATGAATGTGTAGAGAAATTAACCCTCTTCCTCACTGTATATCGTCGACTGAAAAATTGTTGAGCACGACGTTAAACCCCAATCACTCACTCACTCCTCACTGTATGATTTGTATGTTACCTTGTTGTAATCCTCCATGGTGCTGAACGAATCCGTTATTTCGATGAGGAGTTTTGAAAGGGAGAGAATCCGGAAACCGTATCTGGAACAAAATTCGTCATTTTACATTGAGAGTTAAGTGTGAATAGAGGTGTATATTATATGCAGAGGGAAGATACCAAATTTACCTGTGTAAACCATTTAACTGTTTGTTTTGCATCATCCATTTTTTTTTTCACAGAAAAAAGCCTTTGTATGAATATTAATTGAAAGGTACGTACGCAAGGTTTGGATGTTTCGGGTTACTTTTAACCATTTAAGTCTACTACACCAATAGAATTTGTAAAAGCAAAAGACACCAAACACTAAAATTAAGTAGACATCAGATGAAAGACCCCTAAACGTTGTCCAGGAATATAGTTTGATTTACTTTAATTTCTGGAATTTTTTCCAACCTGGTGATAAAAATGCATTTTAAAACATCCGATTCTACTCTAGTCTGTTGGAACCAAAGGGTGTGTCTATGACGTCACTGCCATATTTTTTCTTCAAATAGTTCAATTCATGGTGATTTTGTTGACGTATTTGTACAAGTAGTGAATCCTTTATATAGCTATAAATCGTGTTTCTGTATAATTTAAAGTATATACTATCAAACAAGAGCATCTTTTGCTCAGATGAAATTGTGTAAATAGGTAGACACGATATTTATGGACTGTGTTAATGGTTTTTTCTTCGTGTGTTGGCGTTGTCTTTGTGCTGCCAAAAATATCTAGTATACTCTCTCTAAAGTGGTAGGTTTCCTTTGGTTAGTGACACTTACACCTTAGTAAAGTCTTCCCAGCGCTTGAGGATAAAATCCCAAACCAACTGGCGGCCCAGCAGACTGGAAGATATTTCTCTAATCGTCATTGAAGAGTCTTGTTTCCGGATTTCAGACGGGTCAAGGGTCATCTCTAAAAACCTGCAAGCAAGCGCATATCTGTATTAGCTTATGTATGAGACGTCCCGCGAAACGTCAGCTATATCAAAGCCTTATGCCAGTCACCCATGTAAATGACAGCATATCAAAAACTTGATCAACCGACCCACAGACAGAGTGAAAATATAGCCACATAAAATGTTATTTATCTTTCAGAGATACCACGGTGGAGTAAATCATCGATTTTGCCAGTCATGCACGTGGTACAAAGTTTGGCTTAAAGCCATTGCGAACTGATCGACCTGACACAGACATTTGTCAGCGGACTGAGTGACTGATTGCTTGATTAATTTTTAACGAAGTATATACTGAAAACTAACCTCCCTTTCATGTATATGCCAACAGGAGTGCATGAAGTACACTATACCGACCTTTGTCAGGTGCCACAAAAGCCTACAGACAAATTCGCGAGAGCTGGGTTCGAACTTTCGACCTCATTGGTCAAGGACCTGTTGACCGCGGCAAGTCATGCAGCGATTTAAGCATCTGAGCCAGCGTGGTCACTTAAATCAGGCTCGTTTCAATATTCTAGCGTCTAAGATACGATATAGCCAGATAGCTCAGTCATAAAGGCGTCACTATAGCATACCTGGTTAAATCAGAGGGTTATGGGTTCGAATCCAGCTCCGTTACAATTAAATAACATGAAAGAGAGCGATTACCCGCGATTTTATTCCTAAAAATATTATAACAAAAATGTAAACAGGTTTTTCAGTTTACCTCTTGAGGATCCACATATCTCTGGAACAAGCTAATGCCATTCGGAGCTTGTTTCGCTCGGAACCCGATTCCACAGTCTTGTACTTCCGATACACAAACTCCCATTCGGTGTCGTCACCGTATTTTATGGCGGTTTTGTAAATGACCTTTCTAAGATCCGGCGCAACGCTATGCAGACAAAAATAAGGAAGCTTTTATACCAACCAATTCACCCAAAATAGTTTAAAGTGAAAGACAGCGCCTGACTAATGTTTATGTCAACTGAAAGTTTACCATTCAAAGTATCTTAAGTCGGCATTAAATAATTTTTAGATTTTCTTCAACCCAGTAAAAGATTTGTGAAACGTCGTCTTGACACAGCTTCATCGCGTCTCCATTATCGACAGGAAGGTGACGTTACGTTTTACTCTAGCTCTCTAAGGTAGAAGGTATTTTCCGTATTATAGTCAAAGCAGTAGCCGAAGGGCAGATAAAAGTTGTGGACTTCGGCAATGAAGGTCAAAGTGATTAATAGCTTTCTCGGAAATTTGATCTGCTGGAAGGATATTCCTGGTTCAGGTCGTAGCCTTCGAGAGGGTTGTGTTAGTCACTTTGACCCCTATTAAATATTTACCAAATTATAACAGGATTATTGTACAACTAGATTCATGTTCAGTTCTGAAACAAATGGAAATAAATCTAAACACCACTGAGGCTGATCTCAGCAATCAACTGTCGCTGGATTTTATGCTTCAGTTTCGTAGCAGTGGCTTCTAGAATAAGTTGAAAGCAGTGCTGACATCAGCTTGAACACGGCGTTTCAATAATTTTATTGTATTTTATAAAAGAAAACAGAAAATATCCTGCCTACAAGACAAAGGAGCAAAATCTAAATTCTTAAATTCTCATAAACTCAGAGAAAAAACTATATCATGAGATTTAATCAATTTTAAACATTGTCCTGTGAGATGCCCACTTCTCATTCCCATCAACCTTGGGCATCCCTAATTATGAATTTTTCACTGACTCTGACATTTGTTATTTAGAAACTGCTGACTAAAAGGTAAAATGAACGACAAAATATGTATTTGTGTAATGTGAACAGCGTGTCTAAGTAGGCCTAGGGTCTATTGGGGAGATGAATGCGGTTTGGGAAGAGTATGCTGCTGTCTGACATAATTTGTGACACCGTTGTTGAATATCACACGGCTTGAAAATCAACTAATTTTCCGTCGGTGGTTGTCCGTAAATGATACAGACTTGTACCATAACACTGAGTGATATGACTTCTCGGCTATACGTAACTGAATTGTTGTAAACCATCTCAAAATGATTTTATTTTGCAGTAGTTCTGTGTTAGCATATATCACTTCATGGAGTGAACAGGTAGAGGGTACGTCACAGCTTAGGCCACACCACCTGATAGCAACAGGTTTGATTGGATAAAATTCTCAAGATGTTTACCTCGCTTCAAATCAGCCAGTTCTGGAGTTTTGACACTTTGTACTACATGTTATTCGGCGAAATCCCATTAAAATAATAAATTGATACTTTTTAGAAAGCTTGACTATCCTGCTTTCGATTGAAATATGTTTTAACCAGGTGCTGTCTTGTCCTTCAATCAAAATATCTCAATCATTTGCCGTGCATGCGAGTTTCTATATCGGCCGTCATTACACAGTAGAGGTTTTTCCATATATGGGCGCTTTTCTATCACAGGGAATAAACGCTGCAGACTGTTCCAGATTTTGCTAAAATTTGAACAGTAAAAGTGAAGGGAGTACACGAAGCAAGGCCAACGCGACCTATATTGTCTGTGTCATCCTTTCTTACAATGTGATCCTATCTGGCAATGTGATCCTACCTTACTATGTGATCCCTTCTGACAATGTGATCCTATCTTACAATGTGGTCCTATCTTACGATGTGATCCTATCTTACCTTATCTTATAATTCAAACATATATCTAACTGCATTTAATTCAGTAAATAGTATCTAAAAACATAAATGCAAGTATTTTCCGATCTACATTGATCTTTCTCTTCTTCATTTCATTTTTATGCGTTTTTCTTGATTTGTTTTAAGCATATATTTCTCAACCGATCTTTCCCTGAAATATATCTTCTAAAATTCAAACAAAGAGGGTGTAATTAAAACTTAAACCTAAACCAATATGATACATAATATTGAGATAACAAGAAAAAAATATGAAAAGATTTAAAGCCATAGTCTTTTCAGCCTTTATACCTGTGAAGAATCGTTCCGTTTTTGTTGACCCACTCATGAAAATACCGTCTAGATCTTTCAATGCATTCCGGCAATCCAAATTCACAGGCAAGAGAAATGATCTCCACTCTGAACAATCTAAAAGAAAAAATAACGAAATGATCCCAATACTTCTGCCCGGTTATAAGGCTGTATGAAGTGACTTATAATGTCAGTTCAGCCTGCAAACTCGCGATATGGCATTCCTTTAGACTGCATCCTGCGCATTACACACATTTGTGTCCGTGCTCTCTTCCCTCCACGCCTTCCCCTCCATGTTGATACAGTTAAGGGTCAGTTAGAGGCTCGAACGGTTAAGATATCTATATTTGGTAAATATATTTAGGCCTATTGGTTTGACATTTCCGGTTTTTAATTTTTCTTCAAGGCGCCAGACATTCTGGCCTACATACAGCAGACGAATTAAGCCTTCCCACAAGTAAATTGAATGAGAAAGACTTGTGGGCAGGCTTAATTCGTCTGCTGTATATAGGCCAGACATTCTGGCCTATATACAGCAGACGAATTAAGCCTTCCCACAAGTAAATTGAATGAGAAAGACTTTGGATTCAGATTTCAAGCACTTAATGGTTTATAGCGGCATTGTTGTCGTTGTTGAGGATGTAGTAGGCCTCCGTGTACATTTTTTCACAATTTTTTTTTTGTTTTGTTTTTGGGTAGGTAATTCTTTATTAATCGGGTTGACTTACTCATCAGCGTGAGACAAGTTGCCAGTTTCCCAAGTCACGTGCAGGAAGTGGGACTTCAAAGTGCGCCGCATAAATTCCTAGAAATGAGAATAACGGATGAGTGAGTGATTAACCTATTCACAATGCACTAACACACATGGAAGAAATCTCTCTAAATCCATGTCGTTTCAAAATATTACGTCTGCTTTCATTTTAGACAACGTTACTGAGACTGAAACATTTAAATGACAAAAGATTTTGGTTGTTGCCAAAATTACTTTTATTGGTTTTCTACTTTGAAACAAAATGTAACTCAGAAATTTTTTTTTATACAGTGTGGAGAAAGGACGAGAAACTGTGCATTACTGGATAACGAAGTATGAATGCACAGTTACAAGGTCTTTCTCCCACTTATACGGTTGCATAAGTGTTACATAATAAACGTTTTCTGTATAGTAATGAAAGGAAGTGGGGATACGAATTGCGTAGGCAGCATATGGGGGCTATGTTTTATTCCTGATCTTTATGTATGCGGACATGGCCAAGATGTGCTTCAGGAATGTACGGCTGTCATACTTTCCCGAGAGAGAAATTTCGGTTTCTGAATAGAGCGACAAGGTTTTAAGAACATTGAACATCTAATTATAATCGCTTGGACTGTACAATTGTTTAACTTTCAACCGTCAGTGATAGATGATAGAACCCACGAGGCCTATGTAGACTTTTTTTCTGATTTTCTTACAGGTAATTAGAGAAAGTATTAAATGAAGTATTTATTGGTTGGAAAACCAGTATAAATACTGCTCTGGAAAACGCATCGATCTTTTTCTCAAAACTTTTAAAATATCTGATTATATGTAGTCTTTTGGGGGCTTTAACATCCATTAAATATCAATCACGCCATATCAGTGTTTTTGCTTGAATACTAAGTCGTTTCAAGGTGCCTTGGTCGAATGCACTCATAATCCATTTGTATTCGCATTTTGAATGCTGAAGTCTACCAGTCCGTGCATGTGTTAAGTGGCAAAGATCTCATATTATGTCACTTGTTACAATATGGTCATGAAGACCATCCAAGAATCCAACGTTTTAATTGAATTTCCATCGATTGAAAAAATTTTTAAACAAAAATAATAATAAATTTCCAATAATTTTCTATTTTCCTTATTTAATGGTCTTTCTTTCGACTTATTATTCGTGTTGGTGTTTTTATTTGCCTTTAAGACGAACTTAGTCCAGAAACGTACCTTAAATTTACTGTATACTGCCGTGCGATCCAATATCTTAGCCAGTGCTATAAGCTCATTTGACGCTGTAGTCCACGGCAGATATGCCCACTCCTTCACAAGATATTCTACCGTACCTAGGGCCACGCGCTGGTCAAGAACCCCAGCTCTGAGAAGAACACAAGCAAAGGTGTGGTTCACGAATAAGTGTGTGGAGCGCTAGACGGCGGTGGGCGCTAGGGAGTGGAAAACGTGTATAAGTGTGGAGAGCGCAAGAGAATGGACGACACAAAAGAGTGTATAATGTGTATAAGTGTAGGCAGCGCAAGAGAATGTACCACACGAGAGTGGATAACGTGTATAGGTGTGGAGAGCGCAAGAGAATGGATGACACAAGAGAGTGGATAACGTGTGTATATGTGGAGAGCGCAAGTGAATGGATGACACAAGAGAGTGGATAACGTGTAAGTGTGTGGAGCGCAAGAGAGTGGGTAATGTTTGACTGTGTGGTGGATAAGGGAGTGGGTAACGTTTGAGTGTGTAGAGGACAAGAGTGGGAGTAACGTGTAAACGTGTGGAGCGCAAGAGTGTGAGTTACATGTAAGTTTGTGGAGTCTAAGAGTGAGAGTAACATGTAAGTGTGTGGAGTGCAAGAGTGTGAGTAACGTCTAAGAGTGTGGAGCGCAAGAGTGTGAATAACATGTAAGTGTGTGGAGTGTAAGAGTGTGGGTAACGTGTAAGTTTGTGGTGCGCAAGAGTGTTAGTAACGTGTAAGTGTGTGGAGCACACGTGTGTAAGTGTAACGTGTGTAAGTGTGGAGAACGCAAGAGAACGGACGACACAAGAGAGTGGATAACATGTAAGTGTGTGGAGTACAAAAGTGTGGGTAACGTGTAAGTGTGTGGAGCGCAAGAGTGTGGGTAGCGTGTAAGTGTGTGGAGCGCAAGAGTGCGGGTAACGTGTAGGTGTGTGGAGTGCAAGAGTACGGACAACGTGTAAGCGTGTGGAGTGCAAAATAATGGGTAACATGTAGTGTGTGGAGGATGAGAGAATGGGTAACGTATAAGTGTATGGGGCGCAGGAGTGTGGATGGCAAAGGAAAATTTATGGCTTCAAAGAATGAATATCACATATAACTGTTGGATAACACAAGAAAATAAGCCGAATCTGAGCATGAATAACATGTGACAATGTTACATACATACGATATGCACGTATGTGAGACTTGGGACTTCAAAACGGGTAGTACCTCAGAATGAGCAACAAAACATGAGAGCGACAAGACGTTAAAAAGTAAAAACGTGAGAACGAGCAAAAAATAAGAATGGCAAAACGTTAAAAAGTAAAAACGTGAGAACGAACAAAACACGAGAACGACAAAAGAATAAAAAGTAAAAACGTGAGAGCGAGCAAAACATGAGAACGGCAAAACGTTAAAAACTGAAAACATGAGAACGAGCAAAACGTGTAAATGGCCATTGCATCTGAGAAAAGGTAACAAGAAGAAGAGGGTGTTGTCCTTGAGAATTCGAGATGATGTTCCTGTTACATCAATTTTCAAATTCAGCGTCTCAACCAGTAAAAAAAATGGAATACGCATTCAGCACTGTGACTCTTATTGTACGAGTCCCCACTTCCAACATGCCTTGGCCATAACACATCAAGCGGAACTTTTGATAAGAGCACTAATTATGAGAACGGAAAACGTGGGGTTATACTTGGCCAGATTCCAAGCGTCGTTGATGAGTTGTGCTCGGTTGACAATTGGGATAACCTGAAAAAGTCGAAATAAAAAGTCTTACTGAGTAGATTCTATAAGGTCCTTTGACAAATACGAGCGCATTTGTACATAAGAACGAAGAAATTTGTGACAACCTTCGATGAAGAAAGTTCACAGAGATCACGAAATATCATTCTATTATTTTTACTACCTTTTAAAGTATTTATACACCTAGATACCATGCTTGTACTGTGCATATATTTTTGAAGTAATATGAATTGCGATAGCTTCGCACATCCACGCTTGGTTGATCTCTATATATCATGGACAATGCTTGAAAATCCATTTCTCAATACAGATCTCACTGATCTACATCAGGTTATTCGATTTATGAAACAAACAAGATTCGTGGAGCTGCAATACGCATCGGTGAGACCGATACTTGTGTGCAGTCATACAGTGACATAAAAAAACACACCGGAGGATTTAATTTCAGAATTTAAACATATTAACTATCTATAAACATGCATTTTACCCGATCAACTAGTTCTTCGGACGTTTGGCAACATGCAGCACTAAGAAGTATTAGGCCTATGAGACGGTTACTGGTTCTTTTTTAACGATATCATTTTTTTTTGTTCTCATGCCACGACGGCCGGTTTAACGCAATGACTGAATCTACAAACGAAATAATGAAATGTATACAGCCAATCACCGTGTGATCATGCTTGAGCTGTCCAATGAGAAGATTCCAATTTGTGATGTCATAGTTAACGCGGTAATAGCCATATTGTTGAATATTGCCGATGACCCAACTGTTTAAATCCTTCCTTGGAGGTTGAAGTACGTCTGCAATCAAAGCTAGTAACGAAAAAGGGAAGAAACAAAATGATAGGTTTATTTATTTATTTATTTGATTCGTGTTTTACGCCGTACTCAAGAATATTTCACTTATACGACGGCGGCCAGCATTATGGTGTTACAAAATGACGGATGAACTATCATTTGTTAAACACTTTTCATCAAATAAGCTTAGTACACAAAATATATCCGATTGCGTTTCAAAAGATGTTGCGTAGACGGAAGACATTTGTAGCCCAATGGACATCCATGTAAGGTTGGTATGTGTAGAGACAAAGAACAATAACATCGAAGGGACATTTTAAAAGGGGGAAAGTACTGGCATGGACTTGTCCATATATATATACCACTACTCATCACTAGTGATGCAGAGACTCCTTTCAATGTTCGGCAATATATATGTATTACATAAAATACATGAATAAAAAGTTTTCTACAGGAAAGTAAATTTTTCAAATGTTGATGTTTTGGATTGGATTTTATCCTGTTTAATAATATACAAATGCCGATTAAAATGGGCTATATGTGCACATACAAGAAAACGCATTAATTTTGTAGTTCAAAAGTTGTATAAACATACTTTCAGTTTCGTTTCTGTTGATGTATATTATACGCCTGTTCTGAAAGTCTCGCTCGTCGCTGGTCGTGTACGTCAGTGGAATCTCCCATCTGTACCTGTACCGGTGTCGAGAAAGGACAGAAATACCGTCAGCTCACTGTTAGGTTTATATAACTTCATTAAATGACTTCAATGATACATCTCGTAAGAAATTAGGCACATTTCCAGATTAACGTTACGCGTAGTATAGTAACAGACGTGCTGTAATGGTGGCTAATAGATTCCATTTTTGACCGGAACCTTCGCGGCTCAGCGGAGGGTGAGGTATTTATAAAAAAAAAAAAACCACATTCGTCCCCCTCGTGGAAGACATGTATGCCGCGGTAGGCGCGGAAAGCGCGAATTTGTTTGAACCGCGCCATCCGCAACCTTCGTACTCAGTGGATCCCGTGGACCCTCAGCGCCCTCCGGGCATGAAGGTTCCGGTTTTAACCAAGCTGCTACCTCCGCTGAGTCGCTGAGGTCACAGTGTAATTAGCCACTGTGCGATGTCATGCATGAACAGGAATCCCGCCTCACAAACTTCCTGACATCGTAACAAACACGTTGCATCACTACAAGCTTCCAGACAAATTACCGTGGGTGAAATGGATGGATTCTATATTCTAACAAATCTACTGACATTATATTTTAAATGCAGATGAAGTAGTGAGCAAGAAACTCGGACGAGGTCATCACGGTACCATCATTCCATTGTAGTAACGCTCGACGATGATAAGACCCAATGGCATGATGGAACGTAGTGATGGAACGATGCTGGCACAAAGCCAAAGAGACAGAATAATGGCACGATGATACAATGTCCACCATTTCGTAGCATCGTGTCATCGCTTCGTGCCACCATGCCATCGCCGTCAGAAGCATTTTTGCATGAACGATGCCGTACATTAAGGCTTTTATATGCATTACCACAATTCTAGGGCTAGACTTTTCAAAGTCTGATAGAGCTGCTTGTTGCAGCTAAACATTATAAAGCCGACGTATTTTGTTCTCACCGCGTAGACATTAAAAACTCCGTTGACATCAAATTGAACCCCTCACCCGAAAATGGACGTCTCTGGTTTCAGCTGAGCATCCAATCGAAACTTATCCTGAGTAACGATAATGGCCGTTCCATTTCTTTTCATGGTGACCACGGGATAGTACTTCTGTAGTACCCATGTCTCCATTATGTCAGTCACATTCAGGTTGTGGTTGGCCGATAGACTCTACAACCACAATATGAGTCCTTACAAAACAGATGACAAAATTACTCGCTCACTAGGACCATTATTTATTTATTTATTTATTTATTTATTTATTTATTTATTTATTTATCTGATTGGTGTTTTAAGGCGTACTCAATAATATTTCCCTTATAGGACGGCGGCCAGCATAATGATGGGAGGAAACCGGGCAGGGACCGGAGGAAACCCACGAAAATCCGCAGGTTGTTGCCAGATCTTCCCACGTACAGCCGGAGCACTAGTACCATTAACCCCTTGACCTATGAGGTGGTGTGTTCGAATCCAGCTATCACTATTGTTTTTGTCTGATGTTTGTCGGGTACTTGCATAGTTTACACGTGGTACCCCCTTTTCCTTTACTCATGAACCTGACCGATTAAACACCATTCAAATAAATATAATTATAAATAATAAATACCAACGTCTCAACCTGGGAACATGATTTGAATATTTTGATCCTCTCCACAATTAGTAGGGCATATGATTAATGCGGAATTCACTGACAGAGCTTTACCTGCTGAACGGCTGACCAGAAATCAAAACGTGTAGAACACCCAAACGCCTTTGACTTGAGGTAAATCTACAGTGAAGAACATATATATAGTTATTAGATTATCCTTGTGGTATACAAGCACACACAGCAAAGAAACTAATGTTAAATACGATCATATCTATGCCGAATGACATAATAATGTTTCATTAAACACAAAGGCCGTTTTAGGCTATACATGGATTCTGTATGACTAATCATATTTTAATGAGACACTTTCAATTTTCATCCGCATGCGCAAATGCACGAAAACGGTATCAGTCTCATTATACATGCGCAAATGTTTGGAAAGATGAAACAGTATGTAAATAATCGAATATAACATGTGTATAGTTTCCTTTTCTCCTCAGTATATTACAGTACACATCGGTCATGATAATTTATTACACTCATCTCATTTTATTACTACTATACTATATCTCGTTTCTGTTACTAGAACAATCTAAATATAAAGACACTGCCTTGTCTGTAACAAGTAGATTCACAACTATAGGCCTATGTGAAATACTCACCAATATGCTTTAAAACGGCAATGTTTGCTTACTGTAGATTATAAATATGTCTGTCTATACATCGCTTTCCTGCGAAAATGCGAATGTTTTTGGGGATAAACACAGTGGAATGCTGGCTAACTTCTTCACTTGAGATTTGAACTCAATTTCAAATTTTGTTCAAAGTTCGCTGAATATCTCCCGTCGTCTGGACAACAAGGGGAGGTAACTGACTCAAAAACCAGACTTTCTCAGTACAGCGACTTGAGTGAGTTGATGGTCGGAGAGAAACCCCGGATAAAAGTGAACACTCGACTGTTCACTCAAACTCAAATACGCGTCAGTAATTATCTGGAAGTCTCAACTTTATGTAGATGACGTCTAAAATAACAGCACATTTTTTTTTTCCTCGGCGGCAGCTTATTCTTTCAAAAGACCCTTTCCATCAGAGTTGCTTCACTGGAACCAAAGGAATAAAACTCCCCATGTGCAGGGCCCCAGTTGATGAATTCCCAAGACTTCCATACAGACACAACTCAATGCTTTCCCGTTAAAACGCTTTTCAAAAGGTGTGGTAGATGCTTCATTATTTGCCGTTTTCAGAATGTGTTAACATTTTTCACAAACAGCTAAGGTTATTCATAATTCGAGAAGAACCTACACGAAGAGCAGATCTGAAGGCTGTCTCGCCGAAGATAAACACCATCATTCGCATCACAGAGCTCCCCTGTTAGATAAAACATGGAAAGAAGTTTCAAATTGATCCTTGTTATAAGTGAACATTAAAAACAAAGTTGTTAAGTCATTTTCTTAAACTTATTTATTTACTTGATTAATGCTCGATGCTGTTCTCAAGAATTTTTGCACTTATATGGTAGCAGTACGGTTTAAGGGTAAAGGACAGGAGTAAAACCACCGCTCTTTGTCCAATACCGTAGGCCCACCTGACAGAGTGGTCGAGGGCCTGACTATGACAGCGAGTTAGGGAGGGCACTGATTAAAGTAGTTGCCTGTACAAGATCCATCTTCGGAACCACGACATAACGCTTGTTGAGCATACGGCGCAAGGAACCAGGGGACTCTCACTAATACTGTTGCTGTGAGTTTAAGTCCAGCTTAATTTGGGCTTCTCTCCGCACGTTGGATGGCCTGCCAGCAACCTGAGAATTTCTCGTGAGCTCTACTCGGTTTCCTTCCACCGCAATGTTGGTCGCTGTCATATGAAATTTTCTTGAGTACAGCGTAAAACCAATCAAATAAATAAATGAATATATGATTCCGATTTAAAAAGTAGGCAAGATATGTGATTTAGCTTTCAAATTGTCATCAGACCTACCAACAGCAATAGGGGAGCTTGTGACTTGACCCTAGAGAATAAGTGAGATGTTCATACTGGCCTTTGAGTAAGGTATTGCGCTGAAAGCCATCTGAATCTCCGTTGGAGACTCGGCTTGTGTGACGATGGGTGAGGTGTTCCCCAAACTGTCGGGTAACAGCACCAGATGAAGGTCGAAGAGCACGAAATAATCCCACTAAAACAACACCAACTGAACAATCAATAAATGGATGGATTAACTAACAAATTGATCTGTATGATGAATTTGAATTGCTGCTTTTACTGAGGACAAGCATATGATTTATTGAGTGAATGAGCAATCAGTAATGAATTAAGTGAATATAATCCGAGAGATGAATATGAATTGGTGAATGAAGGACAATGTGATTTATTGACTTACTGATCGATTGAGAATTCGGTGAATGTTTAATCTGCATGATGAAACTGAACTGCTGATTTAGGGCAAGCCTTAGATTTATTGATCTGTTGTCTTTTCTCATTAATTCGATAGACTGGGTAAATCATAAAGTGAATATATCTGATTAGTTGTCCCCAGAAGTTTTTAGTGCATCTAGCTTGATACAAATCACTGTGACGCATGCTGGCAATACATTGATCATTATCTCTCTTTGTGTGAGTAGATGACCAAACAGAACTAGCCATTGCAAAACACCTGTATTAAATTTGAGACAAAGAAAAAAATACTTATATTTATAATCCATTAACAAATTAGACAGACACCTAAATTTTTAAGACAGTAATAAATATTGGCCACTAGTTTGATTCGCCATCAGGTTGAACGAGCATCTATGCATACACGAAACTCTTGTAGAAATATGGCGCATGTTATTAAAGCTAATTACTTACAACCCTCCATTCTTTGAACAAGTGATGTACACCAATATATTCGAGGTATGAAGCGAACCCTTCCTTGAGCCACAGTTCTGACCACCAGCACATCGTTACTAAGTCGCCGAACCACTGACAACCAAAACAAAAATATCACATTAGTAGACAGTCGATATATGTGAATTTTCCAGGCGTTTATAATCAGTGATGTAGTCCAAAAATACTGCCCCCAATACGCTGATAAAAACGCTGAAACATAATTACATAACACTGAAAGAAAAACGAATCTGGACAAAACGAAAATTACTCAAACACGCAGTTTATTATGTTAATTATGAAAACAATTAAAGAGGAAGAAAACATAAAAAAGTGATCAAAACATTAAATGGGTTGTAATATGTCTTCATTTTTTTTCATTGACGAGAAAAGTGTATTTGAAAAGATTTTGTATTGTAAGTACTTGGGACCGCTTGGTATATTTTCGTCTTTGCATAATAATGATCTTAAAAACAACGTGATGCATGTCTAATAAATATACTTTAATATAACTTTATTGTGTGTGTCCAAACACATATATTTAATCTTAATTATGATAGTATTTATGAATATATTAAAAATATGATTACAATACAGGCTCAACTTCTATTAAGATTAACTTCTATTTGTTTACATATTAACAAATATGATCCTTGAACATGCGTCACCATGAGGTGATCCAAAATACCCCAAAATTATTTTTAAACTTCTGTTTCTTATGAAAAAAACGTATTTATTTATTTCATTGGTGTTTTACGCCGTACTCAAGAATATTTCATTTTTTACGACGGTGATCAGCACTATGGTGCGGAGGAAACCGGAAGAGGACTTAAACTCATAGCGACCGCATTGGTGAGAGGCTCCTGGGTCATAGCACTGCGCTGCCATGCTAACTCCTTCGGCAACGGAGGCGCAGAAAACTGTATTTACAACAAACATTTCAAACTCTGAACTTTATGTAATTTTTATGTATTTTCCACCTTTACAGAAACAAGCGGGCCGCCTGAGGGCAATTCTTACCAAATGTGCTATCTCGTGGGCTATAACAGTAACGATTTGCTTCTTGTTCCTGGCTGAGTTGTACAGTGGGTCATACAGAAGGTAGGTCTCCTTGAATGTGATTAGTCCCCAGTTCTCCATACCCAGCACGATGTAGTCCGGGATCGAGACGAAATCTGGAATGAGAAAAACTCACAAACAGATCTACGTGCGTTTGCTGGAACAAACTTAATACACGTTTACTATACAGAAACTGAGAGTGATCTATTTGTTTATCTGATTTGTGTAGTACTATCGATCTTTAGATAAATTAATAGATTTGATTTGATTTTGATTCTGATTGTTTTGAACGCCATACTTCACGTATACAATTGACGCCGGGTTTATCGATGGAGGAAACCGGAGTGCCCGCGAAAAGCGACTGACCTTTGGCAAGTCACTAAGGAAAATGTGGCATACCGCGGGACATGCACCCTATGTTGGCGGGAGGCAATAAATGTCAGACTGCGATAACTGCCACACGAGCGCTGCCACCAAGGTCCAATAACAAGTGAGATCGAGGGAAGAAATTA